>NC_133494.1:17974393-18014678 GCF_025370935.1 Choristoneura fumiferana | reverse complement strand
GATTTAAATACGATCGATAGTTCGGCACAGTGATCATGGTGCATGCAACTGTGCCGAAATATCGAGCTTCTCTTAAAATCAAGGTACGCGGAATAAAACCCTAATTCAAATCATAAAAATTGTAATGACCGCCATAGTCCAACATTGTGTTTTTGAGCGATATTGGAAATGGTTGCTACATGTCTTTGAACACTCAGAATACAGGCTCCAACTAAAAAACGCCAGGCTGGATTGATTGATTCCGTTACACTGCTCGCAACTGTCCGCGTTCGTTGTCGGAAAATCGCTATGAAATAAGAAATACAATAAGAAAATTGCTTCAGTCGTTTTTATTTGCGTGAACCAATTTGGCGCGACGGCTCAGAACATTCTACTCGAATACTCTATTGTTTTTTTTCATAAACAATTTCAGCTCTATCATCAGATTGAATTGAAAAGTACGGATGTCAATAGGACCATGGAAGCGCAATTAGAAAATTTAATCGACAATTATAATTATTTATGATACAAATGCGGAAATTTGCCAAATTTCAACGAGTATGGGATACTAAAAAACGAGCTAAGCGAGGTTTATTAAGCCGACACAAGTCATGCATATTACATCTTTCTAGTGTTTTTAAACATTGTCTATCTATATATAACAGCCCTTATAGCGCCCGTCTTCGGACATAGGCCTCCTCTCTACTTTTCCAGTCTTGCCTATTCATTGCCACTCGCATCCAGTTTACGCCAGCTTGAACATTGTAAATTTACATAAATGCCTGTAAAAAGAGAGTTTATAGTTTTCAGAGCCTGAAACCCTATCGCACGGCATAAATCAATCAATCCAACTTCAGGCTCGGGAAAAGGCAAGTTAAAAATAGACGAATCGGAAAATGGTTGGACCGACTTAGAGTTTCAGGCCTACCTGTATTCAAGTTTTATTTTCGTTTAGTTACATTAAATTATCTATTCACATGTATATACAAGTATATTTATTTATTACTATTATTGTAGGACTACGGGACCCTGAAAAACGATGATCGACGTGTATCCGTATACTGATGAAGGAATACTAAAAAGATACCGAGCTGCGAGTACGGCCCTCAGTCTGAAGGACATAATATAAGTAGATAAACGCTGGGACGTGACGAAATTGCTATATTTGTTGACATAACGTGTTTGTGGGGAAGTAATATTGGATGTCGAATATTCTTTGTTTGCCCACTGAACGAGATATAGGCAATAATGTATTGTCTACACGGCTGGTTGCGAAAATGAAAAGATATTTGTCTATAATATTGAGAGGGGTAACTGTGGAGCTTGATAAAGCTTTTTTACTAGAGAGAGAGAGAGAGAGAGAGAGAGAGAGAGAGAGAGAGAGATTTGTTTCCATCATCACCACCTTACAGTAAGACTAAAACTAACAATAAAACTAAGATGCGCGGCGACACGACACGTCAGGACTCCAAAAAAGAGCTTCCACTCAGCATGTGTTGCCACACGTCATATGCAGCAACTCTGGTTTTCTGCGGAGCCCAAATGCGACGTAGGTCAGTCAGTAGTTTTGGGGTTTTGTTGGCTATCATCAACATAATAGACTCTACAATTATTATTGTTATTATCTAGCCTGGGTTGGGGTCCCACTACTGGGCAAAAGCCTTCCCCTATGTCCTCCATTCAAAAGCCTTCCCCCATGTCCTCCATTCAAAAGCCTTCCCCTATGTCCTCCATTCAAAAGCCTTCCCCATGTCCTCCATTTAAAAGCCTTCCCCCATGTCCTCCATTCAAAAGCCTTCCCCCATGTCCTCCATCAAAAGCCTTCCCCCATGTCCTCCATTTAAAAGCTTTCCCCCATGTCCTCCATTCAAAAGCCTTCCTCTATGTCCTCCATTTAAAAGCCTTCCCTATGTCCTCCATTTAAAAGCCTTCCCCATGTCCTCCATTCAAAAGCCTTCCCCTATGTCCTCAATTCAAAAGCCTTCCCCTATGTCCTTCATTCAAAAGCCTTCCCCCATGTCCTCCATTCCTCCAGATCCAAAGCAGGCCAGTCATCGAAAAATACATCCAGGTCGTCCCGCTATCTTCGGCTACCCTGCCCGTCGCTATCTATCCCTGGTGGCACCCACTCTATATTTATATAGCCTAGTCCTAAAGTACAAGTAACAAAAACTAAATAATACAAACAACCTCTCACCCTAAACGCATATATACATCCTCTGTTGTTCCGTTGTGGGTAAAAAGTAAGTAGTAGTATTAAATAAAAAAATAAAAGTTTATTCAAGACACAAACAATAGGTAAAATAACACAAACGAATAATACAGTCCATTTAGCCGAGGACAGGCGCAAGGAGCTCTTTGAGGGAGGCATGTCCAGCAGTGGGCTGCTAAGGCTGTGATGATGATATGAATGACAACTCATAATAAAACGCCAATACCAAAGCGTTACATGTATGTTATAATTCAACGAAAGGAATAAAGTTTGTTTTTAGATTTTCAGCAAGTGGTGAATTTGACAGTATAAAAATAATGTAATAAAAATATATAAAACTTTAAGGTAACTATCAGCCTAACTTATTTCTTTTCTGAGAGGCATAAAACAAAATAATCACTTAAAAACATTTTTTACATGGCTTTCGTGATTCCTAGAATTGATTTCCAAAATAAATTCCAATAATAGATACATTTCACAAAAGTTCATTCTAATAAAGCTCATTATAAATTCCTTTTAGCTATGTCTAAGTTGAAATGAGCACTCAAACCTATTTTATGAATCATTAGTTTTTAACTCCATAAATCTAGATTTTCCTTGTTAATAGCCTTACATTCTGTCTAGAATTGGAATAAATTTGTAATATTAAGTGCGAGCATCTGCCGCCAAGCCAAACTTATCGGGCATATTTCGGTTTATTGGGAAGTATTATAAATTCTATAGCGGTAAATTTTAACCTGACAAGTTTTAACTAATTGTAATAACTAGCAGACGGCCATTTGTTCCCATGAAATATGGTGAGCACACAGAAATTCGTATTCGAATAAAATGTATACAATTATAGGCATCAAATTTAAACATGACAATTAGTTATTCATAAATAAATAAAGCCATTGTTATTGTTGAAGGTAGCAGTTTAACAACCTAAGAAAGTAATATCAAAATTTAATTGTATTTTAATGTGTTATAGCTATGAATTACTTGTAATTTTCGTACGCAGTTTCTCCATGAGAACAGTCGGTCATCAATAATTCGATTCTAGGCACTGGTAAATTTGTACTAATTCCGCCGCCGAGTTCAAGTAATCGGGCCTCCCAAGTTGAGGCGCAGTGCGACTCACGCGTGCGAGTGAAACAGTTATGCGATAAACAGAGAAGCATACAGTAGGCACGATTCTTATGCTAAACGTCATTTTGTACGCAGTGAATTCTGTTTGTCTATTATTATTCTAGGCACTGGTAAGTCGTTGAGTAGTAATTTTTCATATCCACAACTCCACCACAAAATAATGAAACTGATACTTAGTGAGTATTAACCTTTTGGACGCCAACGACTCATTTATACGCACCGTAGGTTCCACGCCAACGACCTATACATACGTCCATTACTTCAATGCAAAAGCAACCTTCGTTCAATTGTGTTAAGGTTCAATTTTAGGCATTGCAATATAGAAGCCTGGCGTATGGGTGATGTCTTTTGTATTTGACGTGGCGGCGAAAAGGTTAAACATTCCAAACAGTAAATTAGACATGACATTTCTGAAACAAATTTTATAACACAAGGTTTGTCAGTTTGTTGTTCAAAGTTTCACGCAAAAATGTAAGAACATAATCACACTTCGTCGTATTAAAATAAACTGACAATGAATTTAAAATAAGATGTATATTTTTTTTCTGTCCATATCTTTGAGGACCATATACTTAAGAAAACCTGTGTATATCTATCTAAAAGCAGAGAACAACTCTTAGAAATAATAAAATACAACATTGTATTCAAATATCTTTTATTTACAATTTATCTACAATTACAAATTACATAGCCGTAATAGAAAATAAATAAAAGCATCATCTTAAGCAATAAATTGAATTTGTTCTTCAGGCTTTTGTAAAAAAGGGACCTCAAATCAAATTAAAAAAAACTTTCCTTGCGCTAGTGTTAACAAAGTTGGACCATATTAACCAGTAGCAACTATACAAAAGTAGTCAGGAATGACTTATAATCGTGACTTGAACCATTTAAGGCTCCGTCACTTCTATTATCTATTCTGTGGCTCCGTTACCATCAGACGTGCGAGGATGCGTTGCGAGGAATATTTCCATGAACCAAATAGAAACGCGATTTTGCAAATACTTTATACTTGTATTTATTAATGTGGTCTCTCAATTGCGACAGCGAATAAATATTTCTAATTCTAAACACTTCATTTTCCTGTCCTCGCTCCGCTCAGCTGTTTCCACTAGAGACTTTCTATTGGTTCATGAAAAACGCATTTCTCGTAACACATCCCCGAACATTTCTGGTGGAAACGTAACCTTCTGTAACTCTATAAATCATGTCTCACGAGAGCTTTACATATAATAGGTAAAAAAAATTTTTAGGTCATCTTTTGTTTTTAAGTAATGCCTAATTATCTACGCTGCACAAACATTTCATGGCACTATTAAATAAATATCATGAATATGCCCTAAATTTATCATTAGCATTTTTTTTTAATGTACTCGTATACAATAAATTATCTTTATACGCAAATGAAGCCATTTAAATTTTCTCAAATTGCCTCAATTGTTTTCAAATCTCGTCAATCTTAAATATAAAATAATACAAAACAATAATTTAGGAACCACAATAAACTTTGTCCAAAAAATAATACAAAATCTACTAAAAGCACTTTCAAGGGAAACCACTCATTATGCATAAAGCCTAGTTTAAACCTGCAAGAAAATTCGTGTAAGTTGCATTATACCCCGCATATAATTCATAAAAATTGAACATTTTTGTACAGAAACGAAGAAGAATATTTAAAGGAAATGGATTTCTCCACAGCAGTAGGTATAACTTTTAATTTCAAAATAGACCCGGAATCGATAAATACTCGTAATTACCCTTGTTACTAGTTCAATCTAGGGCTTCTCATGCAAAAGATCGCGGGTTGAGCCTGGCTTACACCTCTGTGTTTTTCATAATTTATGTGCAAATTACGTGTGAAATTTACCAAGCCCTCACAATCGGAGAGGCCTACAACCAGTAGTGGGTATCATCATCATCAGCTGGAAGACGTCCACTGCTGAACAAAGGCCTCCCCCTTAGATCGCCACAATGAACGAGAACTCGCCACTCGCATCCACCATCCGCAACTCTCACAATGTCGTCAGTCTATCTAGTGAAAGTGCCAACGCTTCTTCCGGTTAATGGTCGTAGCTCGAAGACTTCTCCCTCAACTGTTATCTCTTCATCGGGCGATGTGTCCCGCCCACGTACAGTCAACGTCATGAATAAGTAATCATTTCTGTACCTTGCCGCTTTCAGTCGTTACACAATTTCGTATGGCTTTTCAAACATGACGTTAAAGCGACAAGGTACAAAAGTGATCACTTATTTATGACGTTGACTGTACACATTTAAAGGCATTAATTAATAAAATTTGAGTCTCACTGCACTTTTCTATATACAACTGTTTCTAAGTATAGCTGAACCTATTACGTTTCACAAGGCATTTGAGTATACCGCAAGCACGCGCCTATGTTCTCTTCAGGATTTGGTTTCGGAGATGGTGGTCCGAAGTGCACGGACACGGCGAAAGGGGATATAGAGGTGTCCACGTGGCAGTCTTCTGGTCTCTTGTTGGGGCAGAAGCTGGAGCCGCAGTGGTGGGGGTCACACACGCCTGACATGACGGATGAACTCTGGAAGCATTGTGGTTTAAAAATTATAATGGAGGCCGTTATTGTGTAGGTCAAAAAGATCTCAATGAGACAATCTATATTTGCAGATGTTATCAATTGTTTTAAAGTTGTTTTACCACTTTCATTTCCTGAAATAAACTCTTGCAAGAAAGTACTAAAAAAAATTAAATATCGTTTTTAGAAAACGAACGAATTTAACACCTACATTTTTAAATGTTAAATATCCTAAATTTATTTGAGCATGTTCAGGTCTATTTCCAATAAAACTTTCTTCCAGTTCTCGAGGAACTTGTAAGAATGTTTTATAGCCGCTACACAATTACAGTCCATAAAATTCTTCAGAAGCAGGCAACGAAATCGACACTGAGCTGAGCATGTAACACCAAAGTATCAGAAAGAAAAGACAAGAAACTATCGACGGTTCTCAGACCTTTTCGCTGTAAGTCTTTCGAAGTTATAAAGGAGTATTGCGAAAACCCTGTAATTTCTACCTTTCCCTAAAAACATTATATTAAGCCTTATTTATAGATGGAGCGAGAAATATCTTCCGATGCTTGTATACGCGATATATTATGTAGCCGTTGACATTGATCGCTTATAACTTACAAGCCCATAATCATAAATCCCCAACGAATACCTCTCGCACCGTGTAAACAAAAGCTTAACTCACCGATACAAAATACTCATTCTCGCACGGAATGGTAATCCTATCCTTGCAGCCCTGCCGTCCAGCCAGGCCGATGCCAAACAGCCCATACCCGGAGTACCGGAACTTGTCATCCTCAGGAACAGCGAAGTGCTGGGCGTACGGGGACCAGCGACTCCAGGATATCGTGCGAGCCGATTGCCACTGCCAGAGCCAGGGGGGCCAGATATAGCTCCAAATCTGTCAGGGTTAGTAAGGGGTAAGGGTACTACAAGAGAGAGAACAGAGCAGATGCTGCAAGTTGTGGATAGAGAAGACTCCTAAGTGGATTATCCCATGGGTACCTTATGCTTTGGAAACTCCGTACAGGTACTAGCATATCATCTACATATATTTGGTATAGGTAAGGTTTTAATTATGAGAACTTTTAAAGGATTGTTATGCTATGGAAAATAGTTGACCGTTGAAACATATGAGGGCAAGTTCATGCGTTGGTTTTTGTAAAGATATTCAGAATTAGTTAGAACTCTAAGGGTATATAGACTACAGTATTATAAGTTTCAGCATTAATCATTAAGCTATTATATGCCAAGATTGTATCTAAATATCATGTTGCTTAAATATACGAACAATGATCAATTAACATCGTAAGTCTTGTAGCGGTGTTATATATAGCTTCTGATGATGATGGTATTTTATTCATTTCCTTCCAAGGAAACTTACAACATGAATTCGTACCTATTACATGATTCATAAACTTATGTATCTTTTTATTTTTATTTTATTATTTCGTTATATAAGATAAAGATTGGCTACGTGAGCCACATGAGGGCGCATGAACAGAGGTGATGCGGTCGCCGTGGCCGGAATCGGCCAGGAGGAGGAAAAAACTTATGTATCTTGGTTTGGTGTTCATGTATTTGCTATTTTTCCACTGTTTTTAAAAGTTCTGTGCATTTATTTCTTACCCGAGAAGCCATGCTAGGGACAGGTGTCGGTTGTATGGCTGGTGCGATCTGAGGATCAGCCCCAGATCCTTCCATCTCATCTTCTTGAACTTGCGGGTCTTCAGCTAGCATCGTGTCATCAGCAACCATGTCTGTTCAAACACCAATAATATCGATGGTTAATACATCTTTAATAAATGGTTCTTTTTGTGGATCTAAATGTTATCAAGTAGTTTGGCCTGTTCTAAAATTGGCATGCAAAAACAATTATACAACATTTAGGTAACACCCACTCACATTTTTTTTTAGTCTGCCGGTGACCTGATGCTGGTAAGATGTGTCGAAAATTAGAACGATCTACGTGCCATATAATATGTCTAATATAAGTAAATCACCGAAAATTACTAAAAACTGTCTGAAAAGAAGTCTGAAATCTGTCTTCTCATCCTTGCGCCTTTATCTTTAATACAATAGTGTCCAATGACTATCTGTCAGACAACACGCAAGACAGCTAAGCCACTGGAGATAGTAAGGATCAGGACAGGCGTAAGTAAAGAAGAAAGATTCCCACAGAGTATTAAACTACGCTAATGTTCATATTTTTACGGAATCAAAGACGCGGTCATATTTAAGTAAGTAGTTAAATTATGAAGTTCTACTATCAAATTATGGTACAGAAATTGAAGACTTTAAAATATTACTTTATAATTCATAAACTGAATGTTTCCAACGCAAAACTTTAGTTTAATAAAGCACCTGCGAAACATTTGATAGCGTACAAAGATCCAGACAGAATCTAGATTAACTTCACGATTTCAATAGCTCGAGTGTTTTGTTCCAGAATTGAAACAATATTAATCTCAACTAGCAAGCTGTACTCAAATGAAAGGTGGATAATGTAAATGGTTAGGTAATGAAGCTCCACAAATTGTAGTCCAAGAGCTGTTAGACATTTTAGAGCACCAGTTTTTAATAGTTCACAGTTAATTATATGAGACATATATTTGCTAAAATAATAATAATAATAAATGGTGTATTAGAAGACAGACTTTCATAGTTGCACCTATCTAATTTATATTATTTGGTAACAAAGGCCACCAAATAATATATTTCGTTGCTTTATTACGCTAAGGCTACACTAGAAAAGTTTATATAGTCGTTAAGTTTCCTTATATTTCCTTATTTTCTGCGCAACTTTCTTTTTTTTCTAAGAATCTTCTAGAATGAACATAAAACTTTAAAAAATATGAATGAAGTCCACGACTTTCGTTCTCAAGTTACAACGTGACCACCGTAAATAGGGATTCATTAAATTTTGCGCCACCTGAAATACCTTCTGTAAAATGTCAACCAGCTCTCAGAACATTCTCGAAAGCTTTCAAGATCGAGTAAAACGAATCGATTAAACAAAAACAAAACTTTTGTGTTACCCCGCTTCCGCTGAATTGTCAGTCATCATTAGAAGATCCTAAGTTTAAATAGGTCCCTGAGGGAACTTAGACACTTGAAAAATACGTTTTCAATAATTTTAAGTGCTATCTTAAATAACGGATGTATCTAGAAGTCAAGGAATGGCGAGTTTTTAGACTCAAACTCAACCCCATCTAGAGCTTTTGAGTAATATGCAACAGTGTTAAGCCATTTAATCGCCGTATTTTTCATTTGTAACTTTTAGACCGCGCAGTGTAAAAATGAATTGAAAAACAACCTGCTTAGTATAATGTTATCGATTTTACATACTCGAGCTCTAGCTAGATTCCGATATTTCTTTTTTCTACAAAAAATCAAATGTTTGAAGCAATATGCCACGCAACGACTAAATATTTACTAACACTGATAATTAATTTCCTCTAAGTCAGTCACTAACAAAGTATAACACATTTTATTGTAGTGTTAATGGGACAGAACAAACAACAATAGGCTTAAAAACAATTCATACGGGTATTCTAGATTAACAGTTGAAGCAATGGGGTATTGTATTATTTCGGGAACAAAGGGATACAATCTACAAAAACAGATAACAAAAAATTCTACATGATACATGTTTGTAACTAGGACATGTAAGGTGGCAGGTTAAGAAGTAAATGGATATACACTGGTTACTTCTACTACTTACTTGGTGGAAAGAAACTTCGTGTGTGATTAAAAAACCTTGTTGGTTTGATCTCAAATAAGAGTTGAAATTTCAACAACATCATATACCTAGTGCGCTAAAAAGTAACTAAATGCTTATTTCAGCAGATGGTTGGATTACCTTGACAATAATCTCTTTAAAGATTCATCGATTATTTTGATGCAAGATTTCGTCACGCCTTTGATGCTGTGGTGTGTGTGTGGTGTGTGATGTTTGACTTTGAATATCGACCAATATAATGGAAACATTTTTCGACCACCACAAAAATCTTGAAGTATACAAGCCAAAAGAAATTAAGAGCAGCTTGAGTTTCATCAATAAAATAAAATCCAAAATATGTTTGCGTTCTTATCTGAATACATTTAATTGAATGAAAAGTATTTCTGTTGTGTTATTTTGTATTAATGAACCCATTTTTAGACAAGGAATATTATAAAGAATATGATATTTCTTGATATGCCCCTCTTTTGCTTTCTTTTTTTTTTGTGGCCCCTATTTTCTTTTGGGAAGTATAAATTGTTTACAGTGGTGTGCAGTCAAAGATGCCCAGTTATCTGCTGAAATATTCCTGATAAATTTCAAGAAACAGTATATTGCACTGTATGAGCTCATGACCCAAACGTTATAAAGTCTAAAAAAACTAAACCAATCAAGGTTTTTCACACAGCCAAACCCAAAATCCAAGAACCAAGGATACTACAGTCTACCATTCTGACACATGCGGGGATAAGATTAACCGTTCATGGTGTCCACTCCTAGATCCCCCTGATCCAAGGCTGGGGATGGAGACAGTTCTGGTGTGGCCACTGGCCCGGCGAAGGCTCCGTCTGGCCCATAGAAGCCTGTTCCTGGCCCACCAAGCCCACCAGGGCCTGCCTCGAGAAGTGCTAAGACATGGTATAACTCTCAGAAGACTAGCTTAAGACACACAGCTTAAGACAGACAGCCAAAGACACGAGATACTTGATCTTTGTCTGATACGTCATTAGTAGGTAATATTTCGCTCCCTTTCCGTTTCATGGCATAATTTACCTCTACTCGTTGGTATTACTGCAGCAGTTACTAACCTACTTTGATTACAGACTTATTCTGTAGTACCCCAAAAATTGCAACGGTAATCAGATGAAAAGCAAAGTATGAAGATGTAGGATAATTTGATTGAATGTTCGACTATTTGCCAATAATTTCAAGAGACAACTCTAATCATCATCATCATCAGTCGGAAGACTTCCGTTATATCTACTTTGCTTTTCACTGAAACGATTCTAGTGTCATTTTATAGCTACTTTAGTAACCTGAAATATTTTTATACGTCATGGTATTTGAAGTGAACCCACGAAGAAGCAATACTGAAATGCAAGAGAGCAAGCTTTATCCAATAAACATTTGATTTAAGCTTATATCCGCCTGAAGCAAACCTTTACTGGCCACAAGCCAAGCGTCAATTCTTGAAAGTGTCTCCGAGAAATGTCAATTATTGGTAAGATTCCAATAAAACCGAGTTGGTTCTGTTTGGTCTATATTTTCACTGATATGAATTTTCATATCTAACTGGTTCGTACACAGAATAAAAGCCAAAAATTTTATTTTTTAGTCATAATTACTTTCAAAATGTCCGGCTTGCTAAATTTGGGATTTTAACGTCCATCCAAGCAAATGTCAATTTACTTAAATTTTTTTTTTTTTAAATATGGCACTGTCCATTGGAGGACAACGTTTTCAGTGTCTAGTAGGTTTTGCATTGCACAGTAAACGTCTAGAAAACGAAACATAAGTGGTAATGGTGGATTAACGATCTTCTATTAATTCATTTTCAAAGTGAAGTGAAGTTTCAAATTCCGATAATCAAAAATCGACGTAGATTTCACAAAGCTTGCTACATGGGTGGATTATTTAAAATTAATGGTTTTTTTTTCAAAGAAAACATTAAATTAAAATACATGGTAAAAACGTAAACCACGATCTGTGTTATGTATATTATTGTTTATGTATGTACTCAAACGAACCATTGAGAAAGAAATATTAAAAGGTCTTTATTTAAATTATTAATTGATTCAGGCATTGCTTTGCAGACGTTCATATTATCGTCATTCAACCTTTTACTTTACTATCTATTTTTGGCTACTAAAGTTGCAAATATAATTGTTAGCATATATAGTTAATTTTAATTATAATTCTATCGTCATCGTCATCATCACATCAGTCGTAGAATGTCTACTGTTGGACATAAGGTCTCCCCCATAGACCTCCAGTTGCTTCGGTTGGAAGCAGCTTGCATCCACCTTGAATCTGCAACTTAAACCAGGTCATCCGTCCATCTCGTTGGTGAACCTCCTACGCTGCGCTTACCGCTTGCTAGTTTCTATTGTAAAATGTTTATAAAAGATGTCTTACTATTCTGATCGCCTTGAGTGCCTATCCTGAAGGAGCGGTTGTCGCAGGGGCTATATCGGACAGAACACATGCCCTTATTCTTCCGCACGCAAGCCTTGTATTCTTGATCTGCCAAGTACCGCCCGTTCACTGCATAATTGAAGGTTTTTATTGTACCTAGAAAACAAAACAAAATAGTACTATTTTCATACTCAATGAGTAAAAAAATATTATACTATTTAGTCAGTAATTAGTATACTAGATAGTATTATCAGAAAATTTTGGACAAGTGTGTTTTTTTTGTCAATCAAACAGAAATTACAAAGACGAAGCGTGTCAAAGTCCGGGAGTGGGAGCCCGTGACGTCATACGTGCTCGCTACGATCTTCAACTCGCTATATCTTCATCATTTTTTTATTCATTAACAAAATAAAACATGTGTCCAATGTTTTCTGATAATCTAACAGTCTTTGTCCGTTTTTGTCCCCGTTTCATATATTTCACTGCTATTTCCCAAAGACCTCCAAAATAAGGTGCATGGGGTGTAATGCATATAATTTTTTTTGTGAATAATTTGGCCTGATACCACCAATTTACATACTTGAAATAAAGTATTTTTAAAGCTCAAATAAGATAAGATCCTATCTCGACCGAACAAACTGGCGGAAAGGGCTCTTGACGTCTCTCAGTGCTTTGGATAAAAATCAAGTCAAGCATGTTTACAGTATAAAAGTGAACAAAGGATACTTGAAAGCAAGATAAATTGGGGTTTTCGTTAAAATTATAAGATTAATAAAAACAATAAGTAGATAAAGATGCACTTAAGCGTACACGTGTCTGACAAAGTGGTAAATTTGTAATTTTATGCCACAATATTTTACTCTGTTTACTGTCAATTTCAATGAAAGTAGAAAAAGTAGTTTTATGTACCTACTATAATATTTATATTACATCACTTGCATTAGAGACAAACAAAAAGCATATTTTTTTCGACGAGCTTTGCTTATTCAATTATATATCCTTATTCTGCCTGTAATAACTAAAAATGGTTTGCATGAAAGTCCACTTACAAGATCTGACTCAAGCATTCTTAATAAAATAATACTCGTGAAATTAAATAACTGTTAAAAATTCTGCTAAAACCTGCGATATTTTTCAAAGTAAGTATTATTCATTCCAACTCCAGTGCACTAACAAACAGGTGTTAGCCTTAATGAAGTCATCCGAACCGCCTGCGTAAATAATTTATTGCTCGCATAAGCTAAAAAAATTGCTAATTTAAACATGTAGGCGCTTTTCTGAAATTACACGCGTTAAAACACCTCGAGTGCCAAGGGACGCCAGTTGCCTGGATTATTGGATCCATTTGGAGCCGCTGGCATTCTGCGGTGAGGCTTAGTTACTCACGACGACTGAACGCGTGAAAAGATTAATGATACGTTAACAAAATGTAACGTTAATTTTAGAAAATATAAGTTATGCCGCGCCAATCATTAAACAGTAATTAGAAGTGGATTAAGACTTAATTCAGTGACCAAATGAAGTAAAGGTCGATTTTTGTTGGAGTTTTCCTCTTTTTGTTTTGATTCTGAAACGAATAAAATTTTGAATGATACAATGTTGGGAGTTAGGTAGATACTTAACAAGGGTTCTCCTACTTCTCGTTAAATATGTGAGTAAATCATGTTATTATTTTACAGACATATCTATATTTCTAATTAACTTGATTTTGCTAGCTTTAATAGTTATGAGATTTATAATATAACTTCTGTTTAGAAAAAACACCTTCTGCCAAGTTTCTTGTGGCAATGATGGTCTTCCCGAAAGTACTGGTAGGGTTACCTATACTCGATATGAATCCAGAATCACCCAGATTAGGTACCAAAACAGAATCACCTTGGAGATTACCAATATCTGTCGTGTTATGTGCTTATTGTTATTACTTAAATCTTTCTTCATTCTTACCTGGTAGTTTATATCTTGCCTAGAGATTTTAAAGACAAATAAACATTAGAACCACATTGGACTGTGCATTCATCAAAATAACTCCCAAGAATAAAAGTCTAGTGTTAAAACTTGTTAAATTTATAAGCTACTACTTTGTCTGGATAATAACTTGAAGGCTTCCTTGTACTTTGGCGTGAAATTTCCAAGACAGGATTTAAAGTTCCACCTCTCCTGAAGCTTATGCTAAATCAATATTGAAATATTGTGACTTCGCTCGAGGAGTATTTTAATTTATGTAAATGGTTGTATAAATTAAAGATCCATCGAGCGAGGACATATGTAGTAGAGGTATATAAGTAACCGCATATTAATAAAAATAGCATCTTTTCTTTGCATCCTTACTTCCTTATTTTTTCTATTATTAAAAATGCGAAAGTAACTCAGTCTGTCTGTTACTTCTTTGCTTAAACCGCTGATTCCATTTAGATGATATGGTATGTAGATAGTTTGGCACCCAGATAATTACTGTACACTGTTCTATAACCTGTTTAATTTTTTCGAAAATTATCACTTTACTTCTTGCCGATACCATGATCTCTACCGATTTCTTCCTAACAGAAGTTTTTTTCAGATCGGATGGTAGATTTGTCGAAGTTGTTCTGGTTTAAAGTAAATAGTGGTATTTTTTTACCGTTGTTGGCGGTATAGTACTGCCGGCAGTCGTGCGGAGCGGCGTGCGCAAGCGGCATCTGCGCGAGTCTCAGCAGCCAGAGCCGCGGCATGTCGGCGCCGCGCATACGCACCGAAAGGCGCGTCGACGCCGTGGAGGGGAGGTCGCCTGCCTCGCGAGTCTCGCTGCCCGTTGGCAAAGTGTAGTATACTGGAGACCGAGTAAGTTTTCGTTAAACTTGTAAGACACGTAAAATCATCATGATTGTGGGAGTTCTCTGGATAAAAAAAATTAAGTATTCTATTTAGTCCATTGGATAGAATATTACACCCCATGCACCTTGTTTTGGAGGTCTTTGGGAAGTATCAGTGAAATGTATTAAATGGGGACAAACACGGATAATTAATGGGCTAATGTCTAATATTAAACACATTTTTTTCTTTTGTCAATCACACAAAATATTAAAAACATTAAATATAAATAATCAAAAAACCCGACTGCCTTAAAAACTAAAAGGAAGAAAATAAATCTAGTGGTCTAGAACTCTGTCAAGAAGCTCATTTAAGGTCACTACATTTATTTATTCATCACATTTATTTTCTTCCTTTTAGTTTTTAAGGCAGTCGGGTTTTTTGATTATTTAAATTTAATGTTTTTTATTTTATACTTTTTTGATATTTCTGTGAAAATAGTACATTTAAAGGTATTATAACCCGTATATATTTAGTATGGGCTAATTATTAGCTTTCATTTGATTCCCATATTGTTACAATACAAAATATATTTTTTTATTCCTTCGCCATATTTTTTTTCGCAGACGCCACATTGAAATATTATATACCCTATGTCACTTCGACAGTTATGACGAATCCAATGATACCTCATATGTTACAATCCGTCCAGCCGTTTAGGCTGCAGCGAGGACCAAAGAAATGGACATATTACATACCCACATACATAAATACATACATACTTACTCGTACATACATACATACATACGCTCGAAAAACATAACCCTCCTTCGGGCAGTCGGGTAAAAAGATGAACAGCGTCAAAATTCAGAAGTGGGGGCCCAGGACGCCATTTCTTAGTAAAAAAGTGTACGTAGTACGTAGATGTAACGTCACTTTAACTAGCTCTACCCTCATATTTTTTTGTTTGATTAACAAAAGTTAAAATAAGTGTATTATTACAATGTTTTCTGATAATCTTACTGCCGTATTAGAATCACAAATAGTTGAGATTTGCCTATACATAATGATGTAGATATGTCGTCGATTTGAGTAAAATCCTAACTTGAAACCAGAGGTTTTTAGGAGAACGAAAAACAAGATTTCGCAGCTTCAAACAGCTACTGTTTATTTGAACAATTACCCCTTTTCCTCGTACATAGCTACATAACCGTACATAACCAAGTATTAGAAGGGGTCAAATATTTCGAATTTGAAAGAAATGAAGGAAGAAAAAGGCTAAAAATTAAGTAAGACTATAATCAAGAACTGTGGAAATTTTACAAATTATACGGAAGCTGGGTCAAAATTCATTACGTTGCAATGTTTCTGACCACTCTATCACGACATTACGAGTATTTATGTCTTCTAGTCTTCTAATCTATCTCTTCTTCTCTCTCTCTTCTTATATGCTCTTGTCGGTGGAGTAATCGCCACTCCGCACGGTCTTTGGCCAGCTGTTTGACTTCCTGATACGACACGACACCCACTCTTTCCTTCAAATAATTCCGATTAGGTATATAGAAATAATTCCGATCCGCATTAGCGATCCCTTCAAATAGCGAACCTACTGTGTTAAAAATAAAATTGTGTTAAATACTTGTGATGTATAGATATCATTTAATAATATTGTAAATCTATTTAAAAAAATATACCTCGTTGAGTATCTTGCCGGATTCTTCTCAACAGAGGTTTTTCCGAACCGGTGGTAGACCGGTTTTTTGAAATTCATAAGTGCTTGTTATAGCCTAAATTGAATGAAGTTATTTTGACTTTGACTTCACCTGGTTAAAATAGGTCAATCTTGGTCTTTCTCTACCTCGTTTTCCTTCTATTTTGCCTTCCATTAGGTCAAAGCGGCAATTACACTGCGTCGTTCACCTAATGCGGTCGCCGAATTAGTTTCAAACCACTTAGGCGAACGAACGTCGTCTTTACGTTAGTCTGTCCGTCTACTGCGGCGGCCATATTAAGGCGGTGGCAGCTGTCGCTCGCCGAATGCGGCCGACTACCGTGTTCTTTACACTTTTGCGGTCGCCTCAGACGCCTCACGACTCAGTGTAATTGCCGGTTAAGAAAGAAATTGTGCCATTGTTTGTCTTTTTCGATGTAACAAATATTTAACTAGAGAATAATTAAAAATGCCACTATGTCCCGTACAAAAAATACTAATAGAAATAGAAATAGAAATAGAAATATTTATTCGCTCTTCGCACGTATATAAAACATAATAATTAATTATATACATTTAAAAAAAAACAATATGCGAAATCGCGAAGCGGTCCCAGCTCAGCATAGTGTTGGCCGTGTAGGCCAACGCTGGTCTTCCGCTGTGACCGCTTGGCGACTTCACGGAAGGCGACAAAATTACCTAGAAAATAAAACAACAAACAAAAAGCAATAAAATCAAAATATAAAACTAATTATTTACAAACAAAAACAAAACACACAACTACTAGGTACTACGTACTCCATCCCTTTTTTCGGAAACAAAAACAAGACATAATTAAATATAATAAAAATAAACTAATTTAGACCCAGCTACTCGTACGACTTATGAAAACCAAGCTTTAGCGTTTCAAAGTAATTCAATTCCAGCTCAGATCGACAGCGCCTGTCTAGACGCGGATTCTACTTAATTATGGACAGAGTTCGCTTCCAATTGCTAATTAGACGCGTTCATTATTAAAACGCTAGTTCGCTGTGAACTTTGAATGTCATTTTTCATTACCGTGCAACAAAGATTAATCAACGTGGCAAAAAATATCCGTCTGCAGAGAGATTTCTATCTCTTGTGGTATACAAGGGTGTTCTTAAATTCATTTAGATTATATCAACTCCCGTGCTACCAAGCATAGACATACTGATTTCGGTTAACTTTAGGGGAATATTCAACAATTTAAATGAAATGAGAGACAATTAAGATAATCAAGTACTTACACACCGCAAAATAATGTAAGGGTTTTCAATTTATGACGTTTTCGTAAAGTCCGTAACCAAAGTTTTTTGATATCACACATATTTAGTAAAAGAAGGTGATAAAGGTGAGCTTTTCTGATGTTTCTCTTATGTATCACGTCTATGTCACTCTTTCTAATTAACAATGGCCCCAAAGTTACCTATATTACAAAAAAAACTTTCAATATGGCCAAAAAGTTAATTATCAAGTAGTTTCTATCAAGTAACTGAAGCGTCTGTCAAAATTAACGGGAATCAAGCGAAACACGGTGTATATTTTCATTGGTTAACACTTACTATGCTGTCCATGGTTCTGTCCACAGATCCTGAACTCGTTGTCTCTATCTCCTAACACCATGACGTCTTCGTCACACTCTCCCGTCAGACGATTGGGCTGACCCTGGAAATTGACTTAACATTAGTAATTAAAAGGCAAACCGAAACCACCATATTATTTTTCTAACAAAATTGTCATAATAACAGTTCGCGATCAATCCTCAACTGACATCATGAACTCTATGACAAAAGTGTACCGATTAGAATAAAAATGCTTAGGAGATGAGCCATGAAGGAATTGCCATGAAGAAACTGTCACAATTCCTAACTTTTAGTGGATTTGTACCGTGTACGATACGAGCTTCGATTTTTGAATTTTTGTTTTTTTTTTTAGTACGATATAGTACTTAATAGCCCTTAACCTTTTTTTTATCAAATAGCTGGCAAACGAACATGCGGGTCACCTGATGGTAAGCGATCACCGCCGCCCATAGGCACCTACAGCTTTATAAGGAGTGCGGGTGCGTTGCCGGCCTAAAAGGGGGCTAATGGGGGTGGGAGGACGGGGCAAGCGGGAGGGGATTTGGGCCTCCGGATCTCCCACTCACCCTACCAAACACAGTAGCAAAACGCCGGTATTCTGTGAGAGTGTGGTACTAACCCGGTCGAGCCGGCCCATTCGTACGGCAGCCAGTAAGTGGTTACAGTAAGGACCACATAAAAAAATATTAACCAACTGAAACCGGTAGGGAAAGTCCTGCTCAAGTCTCCCGAATGACTCTGTACTCACGATAGCAAAGTGCACGAAGTCGATCCTCAGCTGCATGACTCCAGCGTGAGTCTTCTCGATGGTGATCTCACAATCCCGGGGCTCTGTCCACAGCTCGGGGAACCCCGGGGAGATGAAGTACGTCAGATTGTTTTGGACCGTGCCTCCGCAGGATACTTCGACTGGAAAAACAAAAACAATTTAATTAATGATACTTAAGTTTGTATAAGATTCTGTACCCGAAAGGTGACAGACGGAAAGATCTCTACTTATTTTCATTATTTACTTTGCAATTGCGATCAGCGTGCGCCCATTCATTTTTTTTTCACTTCTCATGTTCGTAAACTTCGTATTTATGCTGGATCTAGGCGACATAAAATTACTTTTTATGCTCTAGTGCATAAAGTAAAATCATTATCTAACACCAAGGTAATCAGTTGTGAACAGCCACAAACAAAAAAGTTTCTATATATTTTTTTTATTTATATAAAGTTAAAAATCAATCAAAATAAATCAATAAAACTTTGTAATTACATAGCAATGCATGAAAAATTATAAAATGTACCTAGTAAGTGAACAATAATTGTTTCCACTGTCGCTATTTCATTTCCTGTCAATCGAAGTGAAAAGCAGAGTGTCAAACTCAAGAATTTAAACCCATTTTCCCCTTCACGTGTCTATCCGCCCTCGCCGTACTGGCTCGGCGGGCTATATGAACGTCTCGGGTTAATGGCTCGTTTTATGCTTTTGTTGTACAATATACTATTTGCATTAATCAGGATTTATATTTCATTCAGGATATCTACTCGGGATCTCGGTAATTGTCCAGGCAGCAGAGACACGTTGTATATTTGACAACGCTTATCAAGTCACTTTCTAGTTTGACCCATTTTCTATATTACCTTTTTGGATGAGATTATTACCCTCCATGATTTTATTACCCATGTGATTTAACTACTAAGCGAAACAGAGCGCAAAGTCTTGATAATACAATGTGGGGTCTGACAAACCTTAGCTCAAAGCCGTAAAGTTGTATTTTAATCTGCAAATTGTTAAATTTAAATTGCTATAGTGAAATGAAAATACATAGTTAATGTTTTATGTTGAATCATGACGTTTGATTGGACATTACATTTGTAGAACAACTTACGAGTGAACATGAATGGTCTCGTAATTTTCTACCAAAGATTAAAGTGGCACAGCACAGTAGGTACCTACTAAATATCAAGCTGTTAACATTTTTGACGAACTACCCCCAGACATGAAGGCTATTTCCTTTCCGTTCCTATTTATACAAAGCTATATGTAATTTTATTCACAGTGTATATATGTCTAACACCTTTAAACGAGCAATTCTCTCGGAAACGGCTCCAACGATTTCGATGAAATTTGGTATGTGGGTGGGGGTTTTCGGGGACAAATTGATCTAGCTTGGTCTTATCTCTGGGAAAACGCTTTATTATCGAGTGTTAGTTCGAGCAAAGCTCGGTCGTCCAGGTACTGATTTTAATAAAAGACATATACTGTTTCTGGGTTTTCTCTTATGTTACAACTAGCTTTTTTCTGCGGCTTCGCCCGCATGGAATTCGGTTATCGCGCGCTGTTCCCTCGGGAACTGTATTTTTCCGAGATAAGAAGTAGCCGATGTCACTCTCGGGCCCATAAACTATCTTGACGACCAGATGGCCTAGTGGTTAGAGAACGTGACTACGAAGCTTGAGGTCCCGGGTTCGATTCCCGTGTCGGGGCAGATATTTGTATGAAAAATACGAATGTTTGTTCTCGGGTCTTGGGTGTTTACTATGTATTTAAGTATGTATCTATCTATATAATTATATTTATCCGATGCTTAGTACCCATAACACAAGCTTTGCTAAGCTTACTTTGGGACTAGGTCAATTGGTGTGAATTGTCCCGTGATATTTATTTTATCTCTTTATCAAAAATCACGTCAATCCGTCGCTCCGTTTCGACGTGAAAGACGGACAAGCATACAAACACACACACTTTCGCATTTATAATATTAAGTATGGAATGAAAGCCTTAAAATTCTTCTGTAAGTTGGTTGCAAAATTAGTCCATATCTTCGTGAAGAAGCCCCTTTAACAGATTACAACGTTAGAATAATCTGCTCTTCAAACGAATTATCCACAAACTCCCAATCATCTTTATGGCATACTAACAGGGATGCTACATTATGGCAAATAGCGTCGTAGTCACCATAACATTAGGAACATAACGCATTATCCGCTAGATACGGCAAAGTGCTTAAACTGTTTTATGTTTTATACACCCTAAACGGTACCTATGTATTGTATAGTCAATCAATTTGATTCCTCGTCGTCATCATCTCAGCCTATACAAGGTGTTAATTAAATAGCTGAAAACCAGAAAGTAGTTTGCTCAGAATCGAGAGTAGAATCGATTACACTGTTTTAAATTAGGTTGTGTTTGTGTTTTTAATTCCCTTTTTTGTTGCGCCCAGTCTAAAAGTTACGTCTGCAACAGGCGCCAATCAAATATTTTTAGCGCGGTTGCATACTACGAGTATTTCGATAATTTAATACTGGCCGGTTTGCTGCCCCTGTGTGATTGTGATTTTCTTCTAAAAACGTCAAAACGCAACTGACATATAATTACAAATCATGAGTGTAGAGTTAGAAATGAAGTAGAAAAAATAAAAAATAAAGTTAACGTTTTCAAAATAAATGCAATCAACTAACTTAAATTTAAAAAATATTTTTGGGGTGTCTCAGGTTTTCAGTTATTTAATAAATACCTTGTATACGTCCCACTGCTGGGCACAGGTTTCCTCTTAGAACGAGAGGCCCGCGCGGATTCCGATCCGAAATTCACATAACCCATTGAATTGAAAGAAAAAAAGAAAGAAAAAAAACATTTATTCGTCACATGAGAGGAATGGATAAAAATAAAAAATAATAAGCATGATAAGCACATGATGATGGCGAACGGAGTATAGAATGTTTTTAGGGTTAATAAAGTAACTAAGTATAGCAAAATAATATTTATAACAAAAACCGTAACTTCAAATCTTCATCAAAATCATCATATAACACGCCACAGCAATAATTAAAGTTTAATGAGTGGATTAACCCCACTTTAAAACAGAATTATGTAGCGTGGGTATTAGGTAAGCTACATCGCTGTCGTAAAATGAACTTTATGGCCCCAGGTCAGTCCAGATTTTATGGTTTTCGCGGGACATAGTTCAGAATACGAAACTAGAACGGGCTTGTATAATAAATACCACTGTTCCTTGGAGATAACCATGGCCAGAACTGGTTATATGTGAAGATTTTTTTATATGAGATAGCTATCTAATTCTATGGTTTTTTTATACAGAAACTAGCTGTTGCGTAGACTCCGTCTGCGATGATAAATAGTTTACGTCCTATTCTCAGACCTACCGAATATACACAGAAAATTTTATTACAATCGGTCAACCTGTTTCGGAGGAGTTTTATGTATTACTGTGACACAAGAATTTTATATATTAGAAAGAAAAGATATATACTTGCGTTCATAGATATATACGTAGATATATACGTGCGTTACTACAATCACTCCTGATGATGTGGACTATTTTTTAACCCCCGACGCAAAAAGAGGGGTGTTATAAGAAGGAGCACGCTTATTTGATTTTGTTCACAGGTAACTGTTTTTGTAGTTTTATCTGTGAGGAAAATTTATTCCAATCCATTTACTTTTCACACTTGAAATGTTTATACAGATAACTGCTAAAACAGAAAGATTTTTCCTCAGAGATCATCATCATCATCCCAGCCTATATACGTCCCACTGCTGGGCACAGGCCTCCTCTCAGAACAAGAGGGCTTGGGCCATAGTTCCCACGCGGGCCCAGTGCGGATTGGGAACTTCACACGCACCATTGAATCGCTTCGCAGGTTTGTGCAGGATTCCTCACGATGTTTTCCTTCACCGCAAAGCTCGTGGTAAATTTCAAATGTAATTCCGCACATGAATTTCGAAAAACTCAGAGGTGCGAGCCGGGGTTTGAACCCACGACCCTCTGCTTGAGAGGCGATAGGTCAAACCACTAGGCCACCACGGCTCCTCAGAGATAATTGTAGAAAAAACAGTATTTATCTGTAAAAAAAATACTTAAATACTTATACTTGGTTTGGATAAGTATTTAACTAAATGTAAACAAACTTCAGCTGCCAGCTTTGGTATATTCAAGGATTTTAAACATTTTACTTATCTATCATTGTAATACAAACTAGACTAATGTATTTCAAACAGAAATGTCAATGTTTAGATAGTTTAATTGGGGAATTTCAATATTTAAAACACCAATTGACATTGTTTTGTTTACATTTAGTTAAATAGCTATCCAAACCAAGTATAGAGATATAGAACTAGTTAATTCCAAGGAAAAAAATCTTTACAGATAACCAGTGATCTGATATCATGGTTATCTCCTTTAAGGGAAAAGGGTACAAATATTCAATGCAGGCGCAGCTTTGTGTATGTGTAAATCAAAATTAAGTATCCATTTAATTTTAAACAACGAATAAACACAATACAAGTACCTAATATAAACCTAGTTCACCGTCTTTAAAAAACGGCAGGACATTGTCTGTGCCCTCTCCAGTATCATATATTTTTAGGTTGGCGATACAATGTTGAATTTTACTACATCTCTAAGCTATGTAGTTTTTATTTGACATACTGGTGGTTCCGGTAGTTAACTTACTTAGTTACCTATGAGGCTATGACTTAGTTACTTATTGTACTTGGTTAAAATAATCAATAAAACATACCTACAATATAGGATCATATAAACTTTGGCCGTTAATAGACGAAGCCGAAATCACAGAATTTTAATTAAATAGGTACTGTTATTTTCAGTTATTTTTAGGATAGTCAAAATACCACAAACAGAAAGAACAACAAAAGCTGGCCAAGTGCGAGTCAGACTCGCGCACAGAGGGTTCCGTACAAATTATTAAAAATATTTTTATTATATGATGTAACTAAAAATTTACGCTTTTCGCAATTTTTCCTTTATCTGTGCTATACTTAAGACGTTGCTTCGTACCAAATTTCAAGATTCTGAGTTCACGGGAAGTACCCTGTAGGTTTTGATTCCCTTGCGAGTGTCGAAAATTTGCAGCATAAACAGCTATATCTTTTGATTGCGTTGGCTTAGAAGTTTGATTTTTTCATAGCTCCAAGGGACAGTAGACCTGAGTATTTGATATGAATTTCAGCTTGATACTTCCACGGGTTCCTGAGAAAAAGGGCCTTGACAGACAGACGGACAAAAAGTGATCCTATAAGGGTTCCGTTTTTTTCCTTTTGAGGTACGGAACCCAAAAAATGAAGAAGTTTAAAACGTTATATTTTGATATAAATATGCTTGCTCGCAGGTTTGCTCGATGTTCATACGAAGTAAAAATAACGCTTTTTAAAGCTTATACACAATCTTTTAACTCCAGCAGCTTGTGGGTTAGGTATACGAAGCGAGCCTATGACGCCTTGCGCGTCCAATACAATAATGCGTTTAGAATGCTGTTGGGGTTGCCGAGAACGTGTAGCGCCTCGGGCATGTTTGCCGAAGCCAGTGTAGATGGCTTTCAGGCAATCATGCGCAAATGATAGCCTCATGTTAGGCAGGGTGAGAGCAAGCACCAACAGCATTCTAAAGGCAATAGCGGGTAAGATGCTAGACCACAAGCACTGCTGTGCCCATCTCAGCAAGCATCCAGACAGGGCGGTGTGATCTCTAATCAGGCATAGTCGGGCAATAGCGGTAGATATGACTGTCCAAATCAATATTTCTGGATGGGACAGATCAAGGGCGTTGCCCAAAAAATACATGTTTTCGTTGTTAGCAAGTGTTACTAATTTAGATATAAGTCAACGGCTACTAACATATTATGGATCTGTACGGTCTAAAATAAAGAATTTCATTATTATTATTATTTAAGATAATTTCTACTTCAATTTATACCTTCAGAATAATGCATAATTAAACATTTATCACAGCCCAATAAATACATCTAGAAAGTTGTATCCCTCAGATGACATATGGAAAGAAATGACCGTCTGACAACCAAGCTACTTAAAATGAAAAAAAAACTAATCAAACAGCATTCTCTATGGTTCTACATTTTATTCACTGCAGTAGAATGGGAGTTGCGGTATTGTTAGTTAAATAATGAGTTAAAATGAGTTGCATTAAATTTAGTATGGGGTTTATGACTCTGAGATAACACATAAAGAGACATAGAGCTTTAACCCTGGAAAATTGTACAGTTCTATATTCCCCACCTCCCTCGAAAAACAAACGGCAGCGATATACCAATATTAATAATTAAATTAATAATAATATCTGACTCGCATAGAATTAAGCATAAAGCGAATAAATTACATTAAAACTAATTTTCCGCAGACAAAATTGCGAGAAAGAGCTGGAATTAAGGTAAGACAACAAGCGTAATACACAATTGGAGTAAATTAGAACCTAATATGCAGCCTGAACCAGCTAGCAGTGCATTTTCTTATTAGCTGCTTTACCGCAAACCTTGCTTACCTTACCTTGCCTAATTACCTTTGCTGCATGGTAGAGAAACTATAGAGGAGGTGACGTTTACTGGAAGTGTGCACGGAGTAAACAGAAAATGGCCGTGGTGGCCTAGTGGTTTGACCTGTCGCCTCTCAAGCAGAGGGTCGTGGGTTCAAACCCCGGCTCGCACCTCTGAGTTTTTCGAAATTCATGTGCGGAATTACATTTGAAATTTACCACGAGCTTTGCGGTGAAGGTAAACATCGTTAGGAAACCTGTATAAACCTGCGAAGCAATTCAATGGTGCGTGTGAAGTTCCCAATCCGCACTGGGCCCGCGTGGGAACTATGGCCCAAGCCCTCTTGTTCTGAGAGGAGGCCTGTGCCCAGCAGTGGAACGTGTATAGGCTGGGATGAGTAGTTGATGGTTTCACCAGTAACGCAAGCAGAGGATCGTTGGTTCAACTAAGTTTTCCGGAATTCTTGTCCAAAATTAGATTTTTACACGATATCGCGTCGTATCGTGGAAATTACGGCTTTCAAAAGTTGTAAAAGAAACTAACATTATAAATGCGAACGTTTGTCAATTGTGTGTTATTACTCCTTTACGAAAAGCGGCTGGACTTGTTTGGATTAAATTTGGTAGGTCTGAAGTTCTGGAGTAATCTAATTTTTATCCCAATAGTCACGGAATCAGAATAAAATCTTGAAATCTCAAGCACTAGGATTAGACACACGAAATTTGACGCATTAACATCCCGATCTAATGATTTACGCGTGCGAAGCCACGGGTAAAGTTTAGTTTCAGATAACTCGTTAAGTATCTTTGCCTAAATATACAAAATTAAAAGACTTCTCCTCAAACATCACACCCTCCTCCATTTTGTGCTCAGAAAACGCATTCGCGCCACCCAGCGAACAGAGATAGCTAAATGTTTATTTTCTTCCCATTAACGCTTTGTATTTTTAAACCCGCCTGTAACTGTACAATACTCAACCTTCCGTGTCTAAAATACGAACGAAATTCCAAAGTAGAAACTGTATTCCCCATTTTCTAAACGTAACCAGAAATAGAGATGGGAATGATATATACAAAAGAGCTATATCAGTTCGTAGTACTGAATTACTCTTATATCAGTTCAAATCCAAATGTATCTTATCAGTTATCATTTAGCTCACTTGCACAGACTCGCTTACTGCGCGTGGTAAAGAATACGAACGAAATAATAATACGGGTTCTCTAATTTTACGCAGAAATTTTTTGACGATTATAAATTCCCAACCAACTTTTCGCAGAATTTCATTTTGCCAAATGATCACTTGCCAAGTTGTGAAAAGATTTAGTTTGATTTCCCCACCTCACAGTTACCAACTGGACGTTTGGTCAGTTCGTTATAAAGTCACTTTTCAAAATGCCATCTCTCGGTTAGTAGAATGTTTTGGTTGGCATAATATTCATTTCGTTGTACAAACGAAACGATCAAATGTTTCTACTCTGTTTGTACTCTGTACTTTGTCACACATTAGATTTCTATTGCTATACAGGATGGAAAGTTGAGATGGGGTAGCAACACTGGGAAGACACTAACTTTAGTTAAAATGTTCAGTTTTTAGTTGTCTACATACTGTTTAATTTTCTTTAAGCATAAAGGATTCATATTCGTAAAAAAACAGCATGCGAAACAAACTTCGCAAATTAGTATAGAAATGGGAACGATAGGCATTAAAAAATAGTCAAATCTGACGATTTTTTAGCTGACTGTACATTTTATCAAAAATCTGTGAATGTCGATTGTCATCACTCAAAAAGTTAGCAAAGCTCCTAAGAAGCATTTTCGCGTAGCAGCAAGGGATCTAGTAGCTGCCCTTGCTGCCCCATCTCAACTTTCCACCCTGTAGATACTTACTACAAAATTCTTATATGTATTTCGTAACACCAATTGAAAAAACGGTGTGTAGCTCTTACTTAGTGTAAGTACTTAAACAGTTGGCTTATATGAAACGGGAACTGTTGCACTGACGAAACGTTATTCGTTTAATAGTTGTTTGACCTAGTGAAAGATTCGACATATGATAAGTTTTCCAAACGTTTTGAGTCATTATGATATTCTGCTTTATAATAATTCGACCAAATGACACTTGTCATACAAAAACTTAGTAATAGTTAGTTGTCAAAGTGAATCATCGGCAAAACATTGGTTGGCAAGTGATATTCGGCCAAAAGAATTTCCGCGAAGAGGCAGAACACCAATGATACGACTGGGTCGTATAGTCCTTTTCACTCTTTCATTGCAAGGCGCCAACGCAACGTACCTAAGACAACGACACGTTCACTGTAACATGACCGCAACTTTAATCGAGCGAGTGAATGAAAGTGATTTAAGAAAATGAATGAACAATAAGGCAATAATGTTAACTTTCGTTCTGCGAACTACTGATTATAGTGAACTAAATAAGTGATATACATATCTCAATGATTAAGTAAATGATACATATGAATCTTTTTTTTCATGTGATTTTCCCATCTCTAACCAGAAATATCAGCGCTGGATTTTACTTTTACATCCAAATATTCATCTTCACAATGTCATATTGAAAGAAAATATACGCAGTACTTTACCGGAATATGTTATTTAAATTACGCGTTTATTCATCCCGGCTTGATTGTATGAAATATGTTTACGTGATTGCTTTTGCGACTGGATTTACATATTTTTTGGTCTCGTTATGAGAAAAACAGTTCCCGTGTGGCGCCGGGTAAGTAAGAATTACACCTCTCCATTTCTTCCGTGGATGTCGTAAGAGGCGACTGAGGATATAGGTTAAGGTATACCGTAGGCGACAGGCTAGCAACCTGTCACTATTGTACCGTTTTGTCTAACTTAAAACCTAAAATTGCTATATAAGTGGCTCCGGAGCGGTAACGTTTCGTGTGCTCTGCCTACCCCATTTGGGAATACAGGTGTGATGTTTGTGTGTGTTGTGTGTTATGAGAAAAACGATTGTGGAACTACCTTCTTTTTCATGATACAAAATTTAAACGGTTTTATTTAGCTTGTCCTGTTGGTTATTGTTGTTTAGGATCAAATTTACCTAGTAATTAAAATTTTAGCCCCTTGTTGATAGATTGATCTGATATTTGGTAACACACCTTTAGCTCTGATGACTGATGACACTACAATTAAATAAAATTGAATAACGTTTTGAAGATTCGTGGTTTTCACTTATAGATAAAATTATATTCAAAGAAAATATTAGTAAGATAAGCTTTGAACATGAACTACCGTGGGACTCGCTCATATTAAATGATACTGTAGGTACCGGACTAACGTGACCATTTATTTTTTGATTTAGAACGGGACATTAGTTTATTCAGGTCAATTAACAGGTAGTCAATGAGAAAAAAACACTTTTAAAGGTCATTTATTTAGAAAAAGTTAACCGTTCTTATATTACAAATAAAAAAATATTCAAAATGTTTAGTTATATTTATCAGAGGCAGAGGAACAAATTTGCTTTACACACCTGGACTGATGCTTTTAAGTAAGAATGAAACTCTTGGCACATTTTTTTATGTTCACTTTTAGAACTGAATTTTCGCGCGATTTTTGAAAACGGACAATTTCGCGTCCCGATTTCATTTCGGATAACCCACGTCGTAAATCAAGTTTAGCTCGAAATGTTTCAGGCTAACTCGTAGCTCTTCTTCCTAGAAGCATCGCGACTCAGTGGCTGCTGCTACACGCGCACTGCGCTGCTCGCGCGACTAACCGACGAAACTAATACCGGCGCACAACTACCCGCGTTTTCATCGTTATTTTTTTGTTACTGTCAAATGTAGGGTAGCGACACGACACTACCAACATCACTCTGTAAAGCCACGTCTCTCGGTTCCATTTTTTGTTATATTTTTGCAGTCGGTTTTACCTTTTTGTTAAAAAAAATCTCATACTGCGTATGTGCTCTGATACCCTTGTGGAAACGTTACGTCCAGTCTCTCCGATATAGATTTTGTCACAGGAACACGGAATTATGTATACCCCGGGACCACTCAGGGGCTCCTTATCCTTTGGCGAAGTTACCAACCGTCACGCTGCGGCAGTGTGTCGTGCTGCGTCATCGGTTGGTGTGAACGTGCCTTTACAGAGTGATATTGTTAGTGTGTGCTGGCTTGGGTGTATATTATAATATCGAAAAATCATAATAACTACAGTTGAAATATTGACGCCTAACACATCGAAATTCAGAATACCAAATGTACAAAATGCCGATAACCGATACACCGGAGCTCGAAATATCTATTTTCAAATGACCGAAAGTACAAAATCCAGAACTAACTGGCATTCACAATACCATAATAATAATTTTCAGTGCTGTTATATAAAATAACCTAACGTCGAAGCGCAGCGTAGCTCCCGCCTTAGCCTTCTGAAACTATCCGAGTCGCTTCTGCCCTAAAAGTTCTTACTCGCTCGCTTCGCTCGCTCGCTGTCAGCGAGGCACCAGCTAGGGTGTACCAAAGGGGAGCTTCAGGATTTAAAATAAATGTCACCGATGATGACCTTATGACACCTACTTTTGGTACTTCGCTAGCAGCGAGCGAGGAAGACGTTTCAGAGCAGAAACGACTCGGATAGTTTAGGTTCAGAAGGCTAGCCTTCGATGTTAGGTATTTTTGTAACAGCACAGAAAATGATAAATGACAATCTACCCCGCTTGAAAAAGTCGGAATGTTGTCATTTAAAAATATATATAACAGACTTTTGTGTGACGATGGTTTCGGTATTATGATTTTCGATATATTGACCGTCGATTATTTTATTTGTAGTGATTATGACTGTTCGGCATTATACTTGTTTCGGCCTTTCGGGTGCTGGTATTTTGATCTTCGGGATTGTAGTCATCGGGTTTTAGGCTTCCAGTCAAATGTATTTTCGGGATTTCAAACTTTCGGCCATAATATATCTATTCGACGTTTTAATATTCGAGATTAGGTCTTGTGAAATTCGATCTTTCGTATTTCGGTATTATAATATTACTTACATTTGACATTATACTATTACATTTGATAGTGACGATATAAATTACGATGAAAACGCGGGTAGTTGTACGTGTGTTTCGCCGGGTAATCGCGCGAGCAGGGCGGTGGCGCGCAGTGCACATGTTGCAGCAGCCGCCGAGTCACGTTGCTCTTAGGAAGAAGGGCTAAGAATTAGCACGAAACATGTCGAGCTAAATTCAATTTAAGAGGTGAGTTATCCGGTACAATATCATTTAATTAGATGTACCTAGCTTGTGGTTATTTGATATTTCTGGGCATACCTAATAATAAATTACCTTCCCATGTAAGTATCATCACCATTTCAGCCATAGGACGTCCACTGTTGGACATTGGCCTCCTCCAAATATGTACCTCTAGCTGCTTTCGTTGGAAGCAGCCTGCATCCATTCTAGAACTTTTCGACCCCAACAGCCGCCTGTCCTCCGTGCTATGTCGCCACTTCAACCTATGTGTAGAGGTATACCTAATTATGATCATTTTAAAAACTTGCATTTTTAAAACCTAACGCGAACCCTAAACAAACGTAACGTGGCATTATTTTGCTATTAATCCCGCCACTATACGTAATAGGGAGCAAAATCCAAGATTAGCAGTCGTGCCTTCTAAATCTTCACTGAAGGCCTTGCTGATTATATCTACTTGTTTGTTATCTACGAACCCAATTGACACTTCAATTAGACTTAGGGCAGCCGCATGTAGGTACCACCATGACAGGAGCAGGCAACGCGCCAACGCAAATTGAAGATACAATCCGAAATACCTACGCTATGATGAGCTTGGTTATGAGAAATTCTACGTTTCGCTTTTGTTGATTTGTTTTGTTTTGGAATGCATTTGCAGGATCGCTCCTAGATCGTGCTAAGATTATTATTATAAAGTTTATTTAGTAGTCACTAAGTTTTTTTTTTACTTTTTGTCTTATTTTTTTTTAACCTTCTACATTATTTTATAGAACTTTAAAGAGAAAGACAGATTAAATTAGTAAAGTCGTTCTCATGATATGGCGTGACTAAGGCAAATAGGGATTTATTCATATAGAGGTATAGAAGACGAACGAAGTCTCGCCACGTAAATCGATCTTAAATTGCAATTTCCCGGCGCACAAAATTTTATTAAGGAAGTGCAAAAGCGCCTGGTCGACACTACTGGAGACCAAAGGGCTGGCAGCTATCTCTCTCAACGAATTGCCAGGGAGGGAATGCTGCCAGCCTCTTGGGCACTATGCCACGGGGGTCTTTTTTAGATTTAATTATTAGGTATTAAGTTTTTAAGTTAGGTAGTTAGTTTATAGTTAACCCGTCGAGCGATTTGGGGGTGCAAAAAGCGCCTAGCGAAATTTGTCCGGAACTGCGATAGACACACTCACTGAGTGCACCTAGCGCATTTTCCGACAGGTTTCCTTAGGCACACACGCGTGTGCCTAAATCGCTCGACGGGTTAAGTTTTATATGGTTATTTTTTCTTAAATTCTTGTATTTCAAATTAAATTGCAATTGTTGTTGACGTTTACTGACTCTTGGATAATTGTGTATCACTTAAACGTCATTCTAAGCATATCTACGCGTCGCTTCCCTCAATTAAATCTGTATACTTAGCTGAATATTAATTGTATCTAAAGCGAACGGTAACTCCGGTTCTAAGTACTTTATGGACCACCGTGGAGTTATCTAGGGATGTTGATGCCCAGTAATGTGTATAACTTCGTCTTAACGTAACTTACCCCCTGTTTTACCATCCATTGATTAAATTTATTTGACGGATAAATGTGATGCCGTCTCTGTTTGTTTTGTTCGAATAGACGGAGACGGCATCACATTTATCAGTCAGTTAAGGTTAATCAATGGTTTGTGAAACGGTGTGTTTCCACTAGTTCCATTAACAGTACTATAATAGAGTTAATGGTGGGTCAGATCGCTTAAATCGATGACCGAGCTTTGGAAAACATACATAAAACCAGAGTCGGTGATTTATCTGTTGCACAATTTATTTATTGCATGTAAAGTTTCATTAATCCATACTAAATACATACGAGAACATTTATTAATTATATTATATGTAAGACCCAATTAACTTAATCCATACTTCCATACTATCCATACTATAATATTATAAATGCGAAAGTAACTCTGTCTGTCTGTCTGTTACGCTTTCACGCCTAAACCGCTGAACCGATTTTGATGAAATTTTGTACAGAGATAGAATAGACCTTGGGAAAGAACATAGGCTATCTTTTATCGCGAAAAAGAGGCTTAAAGGGGTTGAAATAGGGGACGAAAGTTTATAAGGTAGAAGTTCGTCGCTGTTGAAGATAAAACCATGAAACTTGGCTTTTAGCCACTTAATAAGAAATAAATCGATATTTTTTTTACTTTTTTTGAAAATTTGACCTGTGAGGGTGTGAAATAGGGGATGAAAGTTTATATGGTTGTCTATGAAACTTGGCATTTGGGCATCTGATAAGAGATAAATAGATATTTATTCGCGCGTTTTTTAAAATTCTTCCAGTGAGGGGTGAAATAGGCGATGAAATAAAAAATAGTTTATATTTATAGCAATGTTTTAAAATACATTATTTTAAGTAAACCGTAGAAGTTTCTATGTGCTATTATTGGCAAAATAGGTATCCTAAATAAATTAAATACTTCCCAAAGTTACTATTCCACGCGGACGAAGTCGCGGGCAAAAGCTACAATACTAATTGTACCTATGTACAAGTTTGTAATTAGAAATTAGGTATAAGAGTAATTAGGATGTGCATAAATGCTGTGTACAATTTAATCGTGTTGTACGCATTCTCATGTTATTCTTGTAAGATTTAAGTTGTGCTATTGTTTACAATATGTAATTGTACCTAACTACATACATACATACATAAAATCACGACTCTTTCCCAACGGGGTAGGCAGAGACTACATCCTTCCACTTGCTACGATCCTGGCATACAACTCTCACTTCCTCTACATTCATCAATCTTTTCATGCATGCACGTCGGTATAGAGTACTCCTGACCCGACCTTTCCTCAGAACGTCCTAGATTTGATCGTGGTACGTTCGTGTAGGCCTTCCTCTTCCAACGTTCCCATTCTCGCTCGTCTTATAGATCTGCCTAGTCAACCCTACCTAACTAATAAACAAACAAATAAATTTGGGTAATAATTTATCTACCAAGAGGATAACTAGTAATCCTCGAATGCAAAGAAAACAGGTCATTTACAAAAGCCTTTACATTCATCTCGGAAACTCTTTTAAAAGTTAGCTTATTCATATAAATAGGGGTTAGCAGACTACGATATTGAAAATTGAATACTACCACTTACGGAATTCAAATATAATGTCGGGTACAGCCAGTGTACTACTAGTTCATTGCCCCTAAAGATACTAGCGCTAAAGTCTTCAAATATGTTAAAAATGCACCAAAGCAGTCCACTCTCCATGCGCCATTATTTTCACATCGCCTTTGTATTCTGTCGCCGCTGCTAGCGACGTCGATCGGATTTCAATCAGTGCGCTACTACGAAAATCGAAGTTCGTATCGTACCGTCCCGCCGGCACTTATATTATTTAATACGAGAATGAGAGGGACGGTACTGTGGGGACTGTAACTAGGTGAGAGCTTAGGTACTGGGGATCTACGCGCGCGACTTTAAACTGTTAAGAAATAAATATCATCTTCAATCATTCATTCATTATATTTTATTTTAGAACTTGTTAGCACTTATTAATAGATTAACATAAATGGTTCCAGCCGCTCAGGCCGTCGGGAGCAATCTGCGCTCCGGCATGTATACCGCTGTCAATCTGTTTTAAAGTTATATTCTAGAAACACAATATAAAAAAACCTATCCCTTTATACAAAACTAGGTTAATCTAACCTGCAAGGTGGTCATTTTTACCACCTGCCAGCGGTATACAGCCTAATTCCTACAGTACAATACGAACTTCGATTTTCGTATTTCGTAGTAGCCCTCCTGGTTTCTACCGCATGTACTAACGATATCTCGGTAGTTCTACGAGCGTTTGAACCGCTATCAGTTTCCTGTCCCTTACACTGAAGAAATGAGTCAGTAGAATGGAAGGATTTTATAAAACGACAAGTACTTAACTGCGGCGCACGCGTAAACTATTCGATCCGATACTTACAATTAAAATTCTGGGATTTTACAAAATTCCCCTGGGAATTTCCAAAAATTACATCGTGGTTTTCATTGACGTTGCATTATTAGCGGTTCTTATTGAAAGATTTTATCCCTACCCCGTGGGAATATCTGGATAAAACGTAGCCTATGTGTTATTCTAGATGACCTATCTATGTACCAAATTTCATCCAAATCCGTAAAGCCGTTTTAGCGTGAAGGAGTAACAAACATACATACACACAAACTTTCGTGCACATAAGTTTGATCGCTATGTGTCTGTCTACCTGTGTGTCTTTCTGTGGCACCGTAGCTCTTAAACGGGTGAACCGATTTGATTGCGGTTTTTTTATTTGAGAGCAGGTTTTTTGGCGATGGTTCAGCCGTTTTTGAATTGACAATGTCGGGGGTTTTCCAACTTTTTGTTGCTTAGGTTATAAATCAATGTCAATCCGTGTTATCATGTCGGGATTGGCATTGCAAAGTTCAATATCTCAAAAATGGCTGAATTGATTTTAATGAAACTTAGCTAGGAACCAACACAAGGAAATTGGTTTTCACGTAAAAAAAATGGCATCGAAAATGGTTCAACCGTTGGGAGCTCCGATGCCAGAAACAGACACACACAAATTGGCGTCACTTATAACTTTTTGAACTAAACACGACGGTAGTATTTTTTTTCACAGAGCCACGTGGCCACGTCATATTCTTGTTTACAGAATGTTGTTCTTGTTTGTCTATTATAATTTTATTTTTTCTCTTTCCCCGTCTTTCGACTGGGGCAAAGGAACTGGCTCATGCATACGTATGTATTATAACGTGTGGGCTCCACAGAACACCAGCGTTGCTGTACATTACGTGTGGCAACACGTGCTGAGTGGAAGCCTTTTTGGTGCCCTGTCGTGTACCACGTAATTTAGTTTTTATAGTTAGTTTTAGTGTTATAGTCTTATAACTGTACGGTGGTGGTACTGATGGAACCAAATAAATGTTTCTTTCTTTCTAAAACTTAGTCTTTAAAGTTCAACATGGATCCGTTACTGTGAATTTTCGAGCTGGTCACGATTTTGAATTGGTCCCGACTGAGTTACTTTACAGAATTCTAAATCTTTAGACTTGTTTTACTTTCTTTAAGGCAGCAAGGTTTTTTGCAATTGTGACCTGACTGGCGAGCTCCATTTCGCAAGATGTCAAAGCCAACTAAAGCCATTAAAAATTTAGAAAGCTCTCAACTGACACCATTTATTATGTAGCCCGAGCGATTTGGCGTTACCCACTGAAATATCCATTTGTATTTTACAAGCCCCGTTTTACAAACGGAATTATTCATTTTAGAAACAGAAAGAAAATAACCAAGTGCGTGTCGGACCACGCGCCGCATAAGGTTCCGTATTAATATCATTGGTAATTTAATGTATTATAACTACTGTAAAGTGCTCGGTATTTTTATGCGATAAACGTAATGCGTTTGACGCACATCAATTTTGTATCAGAGATAATCTAGTTACCAGCGTTGCAGGCGTCTAACGCCTCAGCATTATGCTGAGTCAGCGGACGTTTCACTTTTGCGGGGACACACAATAACGTGTATTTTCATTTTTAACCGACGAAAAAAACGGAGGAGGTTCTCAAGTCGACGCGTATATCTTTTTTACATATTATGACCACGCATTACTTTTTACAGAGTAGTCCGATTTTGATGATTCTTTTTTTATTGGAAAGCGTGTAACCCGAGAGTGGTCCCATTTAAATTTGGGAAAAATATTCCTACCCTAAGATAGGTATATATGTACTCTGTGCCCAAGGGTAGGAAAACAGGGGATGATTGATTGTTCAGTCGCTGATTGTACTGTATGACCAGGCATAACTTTTTACAGAGTAGTCTGATTTTCATAATTCTTTTTTTATTAGATAGGTTATACCTTGAAGTTGTATTATATACATTTGGGGAAAAAACACCCCAAGGGTTGGAAAAAAGTATAAAACAAAAGCTTTTTAACAAAAAAATTGAACCGCCGAAAAAACAGAAAAGCAAAAATAATACCTTTTTGTTTGACCTTAATCTAGGTACCAGTTTGAAGTCGGTGCCTCAGCGCGAGCCAGCACGACCCAGCAGGAGGGATTGAAACCCGTAGTAGGTATAGGTGGTGAGGTAGACGACTATTGTCCCACTCCTGCTGGCTCGCGGGTTTTGTAGTCGGTTCCTTTTTTTGTATTTTATTTTTATTTTTTTGGAGTCTGTTTTACTTTTTTGTTAAAAATGTTCTTTTGTACAATAAAGTGTTTATAAAAAGCACAGCTCAGGGCTCAGGTACGTTTTGAAGCTAGGTCAGACATAGCTAACTGCAGGATAAAACTAAGGTTAATAACTTTAAAATGAAAAGAAAGTTGCACAATAAAACAAAATGATGTACTGCTAACCGTTACCAACTACCTACCTACTTGCACATAGATGCAATATGCAGTTTCGCACACAATAGTCTGTAACTTTTAACAAATTCAAACAAAGCAACATAAATCAGTTGATAATGGTTACGCTGAGACTACAATGGAGATTGGTTGGTGGTTAAATGAGGTAAAGGAATCAACGTTCCCTTAATACTTCGCCAAGTTATTATATATAACCTTTGTACAGCATGTCTTTTACGCTCTATCATCACGCGTTGACAGCGAAATTCTTTCCATGGAGCGGCCACACAACTCGCATGCGCAGAGGCGTCTTTACCTATAGTGCAGTACCCCTAGTGTTAAGTTTTCGGTTACAAAATACGTCTCGATCGCGTTCGCGTAAAATCTCAAGTTGTATGGAAACACGAACATCGCAAACGTTCCGCTAGAGGCGCTGTTCGTGTTTCCATACAAATTGAGATTTTAACGCGAACGCGATCAAGACGTATTTTGTAACCGAAAACTTACACTAAGGGCACAGGGTGTGCGTTGCACACGGGCGCAGCGGTGTTAGGGGCGCCGGCCGCGGCACCTATTCCTTTGTACCTATTCCATTTTGACCGCGCGCTTCCTAGATGGCGCTAAAGTAATAATTGCACACGGGCGCTACATGGGCTAAAGACGCTGCTGCGCGTGCGTATAGCGTTTGGATCGGTACAAACGCGCGTCGATGATGCGTTTAACAAACGCAGTGTGCCACGACTAGATACATGTTCTGCATACATTTAACACATTTTCGGAATAAATAGTAGCTCGTGTTGATCTGTAGTCTAGCTTTCTGTTAATGAAATCTATCTTCTATCTATTTAAATAAAAAAATCAACTGCACAAAATATTTGATTATTTTTACCCGAATGCCCGAAGGAGGTTTATTTATGTGTTTTTTATTACAAGGTTTTATTTAACTTGCAATGTATGTAATGTATGTATGTGCGGGTCAAATCTTACATTTGACCCACTTTCAGAGGTCTGACTGGGAATTAGGCATACTTATGTAAATCTGGTGACAAATGAACAATACAATAATCTTGCAGTGTCGTCCTGGTAGTCCGTCCAGGATCGTCTCCGCAGGGCAAAACTCCTAAATTTAGCTCGGAAATGTAGTTTGCATGATGATGCGAGCAGAGTTACAAAAAGTACAGTCAGCAAAAAAAGCTTGTATGAAAAATGTATTTTTTATTTACTTACAAACGCAGCAGACGCCTAGCCCGTGTGCGCAGTCGCCGGCGGACTGCCCCTCCCTCTGCCTGCAGTCGTACGGGTTAAGACAGATGCCAGCGCGGGCCGTCCTGTACCCCGAAGGCTGGCACTCCCGCTCCCCGCCGACCGGGAAGAAGTTCAGCACCTTGCCGAGGGTGAAGAGACCGCCTGTGAAAAGGAAAACAAATTGAGGTCACTCCCTACTACTACTAGGTTTTGTGTTTCGGCGTGGATAGTAAGACAGCCGGTGAAATTACTGGCACTTGAGGTATCCCATCTTAGGCCTCTAGGTTGGCAACGCATCTGCAATACCCCTGGTGTTGCAGATGTTTATGGGCGGTAGTGATCTCTTACCATCAGGAGACCCACTTGCTCGTTTGCCATTCAATCGAATAAAAAAAACCATGACACACCGGCAACTCGTAGCTGTAAAAATATGCAAGTTATAGTGGCAATGGGCGGGCCACATAGCTCGAAGAACAGATAACCGTTGGGGGTGAAAAGTCCTCGAGTGGTGACCACGAACCGGAAGACGAAGCGTTGGCAGGCCTCCCACCAGGTGGACTGACGACATCGTGAGAGTTGCGGGAAACCGGTGGATGCAAGTGGTCGTTCATTGTGACGTTTAAGGGGAGGCCTTTGTTCAGCTGTGGACGTCTTCCGGCTGATGACGATGATGATGATGACCATTACACCGTATCATGTTTACACCGTGTCAGGCAAAAATATATTCTTCGTATTGAAACGTATGCGAGACTATGCCCACTAGCACGTTCCTTAACCAACCGTCACCGTCGCGTGCCATGCACGGAGCGTCAAAAACAGTGCCGATACCATCCGATTATGATCCGATACGCTTCTTATGGGTATGGCACGGCGTTGACATGTTGTAATCCGTGTCGCGTTACATTCCGTGCCATAAGTTCCTATTACGGTCATGGCATGATACGGTGTAGGCCACAGCTCAATACAGCCACCCGGCACCCGACCAGCACCGCCTCGCCTCGAGCGGTTAGTATTTTCCACAGATATAGATTACACTAGATTACGCAAATGCATGTACTTCGCGTGTCCGAACCCCGACCAAACGTCGGGTTGGCCCATACAAAGGCTGACCGCTAACTGACTAATCATGACTCTTTCATACAGATTGAGGTGTTTGCGTTATCTAGTGTAATCTATATCTGTGGTGTTTTCATGTGGATTTGTAGCCACTCGTTTTGTCAGGTCTGCAACTTTGCTTTTGATTTCGAAGCCATTTGTTGTTTTGCGGGTCATCAGCGACACTCCTACCAGCTTCCTCTCCACTGCCACTTGCAATCGATTGATCACGACTTTCGTCAATACCTAGGTTTCAGTCTCATAAGTGAGCACCGTCATTATGCACTGTTTAAATATCCTGGCTTTTTGTTCCGCAGAAATTTTCATCTATAAAGCAAAATCCAGTTTCGAGTAGGTATGCTGCCTACATAAGCCATATTCAGTCAAACTAACCAAAAATGTAACATTCAACAATTTAAAGGAGCCTATAAAGGGTGCCTAAAACAGATAGTTCAGAAATCAATCTCCATACAAGTGCGCTAAAGCAACGCACACAAAGACACTGCTCACGGACACGATATCTCGGACGGTTGGGACCAGTGCGAGCGCGAGTGCATCCGCTTAAGACACGCGTCTGTGAACTTTTTATGCAATAATGGAGCAACAAAAAAAAGTTATTATAACTGTTCAGTGCACGGTTGTTTAAATTAAATAATCGTAAACTTCGCAATAACGAAATCGTCGCAAGATATTTCTGTGACAAATTTATAATATAAAAATGACATAAAAATGAAAATATTTCTGTTATTAATTATATTTCCATTCTTCCCGTATCATTCTCAACAATAAAATAAGTCCACTACCACGATAGTTTTTGGTGCATAAGCCATAGTTGACAACCTTAGAGCGACCGCCGAGCATAGGTATGAAAAGTGAAGTACATACAGGAGATTGACTTCTGAACTATTTTGTTTTTGTGGTGTCGTCAATTTCCAATGCAAAGTTACCTCCGTCCAATGGCTTTG
>NC_133494.1:17967312-17971085 GCF_025370935.1 Choristoneura fumiferana | reverse complement strand
AACATTTCCGATGTTTCGAAATTTCAAATTTTCGGTATTTTATTTGTCGATATTAGGATTTTCGAAATTTAAACATTCGATAATTGTACCATTCAATAATGTGTCCTTTTGACATTTAGAATTTTGCCCTTATGATCGTTCGACATTTTGTTTTTCGATATTTTGACCGTCGATGTTTTAACTATCGTAATTTCAATGTTCGATATTCAAATACGTGCCCACTAGCGACCCATCCCGACGCAAACATCAGTCAAAGTTGTCAAAGAGAACTCACGATACTAGCGCCAACTAACATGCCACTGAAACCCTCATATTATGAATTTCTGATACATTTTCTAACTAGCTTTTTACCCGCGGCTTCGCCCGCGTAAAATTCGGTTATCGCGGCACTTTTCCCTCGGGAACTGTGCATTACTTTCGGGAAAAGTAGCCTATGTCACTCTCCGGCCCATACACTATCCTTATGCCAAAAATCACGTCGATCCGTCGCTCCGTTTCGACGTGAAAGACGGACAAACATACATACATAAAAACACACACACTTTCGCATTATAATATTAGTTTTTCGGGAAAAAAGTAGCCTGTGTCATTCTCTGGCCCATAAACTATCTCTATGCCAAAAATCACGTCGATCCGTTTCGACGGAAAGACGGACAAACATACATACAAACACACAAACAAACACACTTTCGCATTTATAATATTAGTATGGATATACTAAATTTATTATAAAGTACATTTCATTCTATTATCAGACCGGTGCAGATCTTTTGAAGTTCGGATCTTAGAGCAGTAGTAACTCACATTCTGTTCATTTTACCTCGCTCCACGCAATAAAAAAGGAAAACTAAGGCAACTCCTGCCAATGCTTGTCCCACGAGTCTACGACACAGCCCCAGGGTTACAATGTTATAGATTTATGAACTTACTTTATTCTTATTTACCATGCGCTCCACTTTATAAGGAAAGACGGTATTGCAATATGGAGTTCTAAGTAAGCTGTGAAATTTTGTTGGGTTCTGTCGTTTTGAGGCAATAATTTTACAAAGATAAAAATAAGCTCGCCTTTGTACATCTTAACTTATATTATCATTTAACTTTGTTGCAATATTTATTTAAAGGAAAATAAAGTACTATGTGTTGAGGAGTGGAGTAAGTAATTCCATTTGAAGTAATGGTGTGACGTTTGTGCCCTTAGTGTAAGTTTTCGGTTATAAAATACGTCTCGATCGCGTTTCGCGTTAATATATCCAATTTGTATGCTAACACGAACATCGCAAACGTTCCGCTAGAGGCGCTGTTCGTGTTTCCATACAAAATGAGGTTTTAACACGAAACGCGATATCGACTTATTTTTGTAAACGAAAACTTACACTAAGGGTACGGATATGGTTAAGCTTAAACATGTTAACTATAGCCATCTGTGGGATCCTGTAATTGGCTCTGTGTTGCTATTCCTACTACATATATTGTGTTCTTAGCTGTTGGTTCTCCTTAAATAAATAAATAAATCTTCTAATCTGTTAATTGAATGTGTTTTTATATACATTATAGAGTTTTACAATACAATACAAAGATCTTAATTTACGAGCCAATGACCTAACCAACTTAAAAAGTTTAAAACCCTCCGACATTGTCATTTCAAAGTGCAATATCTCAAAAACGGCTAAAAAAAATTGAATAATACATAGCTAAGAACAAGCACAAGGAAACTCGCTTTCACATAAGAAAACTGCATCGAAATCGGTCCATGCGTTTGAAAGCTACGATGCAACAGACAGACAGACATTGGCGTCCGGGCGGCTGCCCGGGGTGCTTAACTACTTAATTTATCGATTTAAAGGAAAACTAGACTCGGCGTACTAACTAAATAAAATTGGTCTGCTTAACTGCTTCTATAATTTAGTCGTAAACAAACCGGTTGTACAGTAACATACTTAATGAGCCAGAGAGCGTTATGCAGCATTCTCGTGATAGAACATTAACATAATTTCTAGACGACACCTGTTCTCGAGGAACATTAATCTCGACTTGTTAACTTACGGACTGAGAACGACTGCGCGCGATGCGGTTAGCATTTTCTCTTGTACTTGCCATCAGATATTTCGGAGCGGTTAATGTGGTCAAAAATATCGGAACATGCACTTTATTATTAAGGTACTGGAGTTCATGTTTCCATCACCCTGGCCACTTAGAAATTATGTGATGGTGACTGCAGGGCTACTACGAAACTCGAAGTTCGTATCGTACCGTCCCTCTCGCTCTCGTATTAAATAGTTAGAGGGCCCGCACGACACGAACTTCGAGTTTTGAGTTTCGTAGTAGCCCTGCTGTAGGTCTTAGAGCAACGCGGGCTTCCTACGGAAGGGAGTAGCCATTTGCCGCGTTCCCCTCTGTCAAAGTACAAGCCCAACTGGGCATAGGTTCGAATTTTATAAAACAAGGCGCGCTCGGATTTCAAACTAGACCGAATCGAGTCGCGCAAGTAAACGTTGCAGTGCTGAAAATGCCGAATTGTTCAGTTTTCTGCTGTAAAAAGAGATCTGGAACATCAAACTTGCAAAAAGATGGTGTTACATTTCACATGTAAGTAAATTGTTATCGTATTGTTGCTATTTAATTACATTTAAACAACAAAGTCGTACATTATTGGTAAGAGATAAATCCGACTTTTCGCCGATGAACAACTTAGTGATGTTACTGTCAATGTGTGAGTTTGAGTCATCTGTACACGAGTTCGTCATTACAGTCAGTTGGCCGTTTTGTTTTTGCATGTAAGTGTGCGGAACTGCACTTGTGTGCACATTCCTACCCCCCCCCCCCCCGCAACAAACGCCAGAACTGTTTTAAAGGTAATCTACCGCTAAGGCTACTCCCTTCCGGTAGGAAGCCTGCGTTGCTCTAAGCTGTAGTGTTCCCAAAAATTACATCGTGGATTTTAACAATCTTGAAATTTTTGAATTTTATCCTGATTCCGCGGTAATATTGGGATCAAAAGTAGTTTGTACGTTATTTCAGACGTCTAGTTATCTAAATACCAAGTTTCATTCAAATCCGTTCAGCCGTTTTAGCGTGAAAGAGTAACAAACAAACATACACGCAGACGCAAATAAATTTTAAATAGAATTTCCTGTACGTAAAAAATATCAAAGCAAAAATATTCAAGTTAGAAACTTAACTAGGTACCATACAAACATTGAATTTCAAACCAATTTTGTTTGCTGTCGGTAGCCGCCGTCAACAGACTCGTTAGTTCAATGAACCAACAAACTCTGCTGACTGTACATACTGAGCTCATTAAGTAAAATAAAAACGTCCTACGCATTTAAATTGCATGTGCAAAATTGAACCTCATTTCTTGAGCTGCAGGCTTCAATGTAAAATGTCTTTAAATTTGGACATAGAATCTTTATGAAAAAATATAGCACTGGTTGTTTGTCGTATCCGAAATCAAGTGCATACAGTCATGTGCCTATTAATACAGGGTAGTGACCTAGATAAAATAAATGACAGTCGGTTAGATTCAATCAATAATCAAATCAGTCCACATTCACCAAACAACAAAAAGTTGGAAAGCCCCGACTTTGTTACTTCAAAGTTTAATATCTCAAAAACGTCTACACCGATTTTGATGAAACATGTCTAAGAACCATCGCTAGAAAACCTGATTTCAAAGAAAAACCGTATTCGCCCGTTTAAGAGTTACGGTGCCACAGACAGACACACATAGCGGTCAAACTTAACATCCCTCTTTTTGCGTCGGGGGTTAAAAA
>NC_133494.1:17964638-17967212 GCF_025370935.1 Choristoneura fumiferana | reverse complement strand
GATCGTGCTCTTGATTCTGAGTAGGAATACCCATATTTTTTCCAAAATTTCAAAAAAGAAAGGGTAAACTTTTTTTAAAAACGCCCTTTTCTAAGGTAGGGAATGACTGATGTCTCCCAAGTTACGGGACAGAATAACATACCTACTCGTACACTTAAAAATTGATAGACCTATCTAAGTAAATCTTTTATTGTTTTTTATTTATTATGGAACTTTGATCGATAAATGAACATGTCAGTTTCAACAGGCCTTAACTATGAAAACAATACTACGCGATGCAAATGAGCAAAGATCTCGAGTCCGACGACATGTCCTCCAAACCATACCACCGGAAACCCTGCCACTACCTACATCAAAATAAAAAACTTATTTCGTGGGTACACAGTGGATGCAGGCCGCTTACAACCGAAACAACTGGAGGTATCCCATCTTAGGCCTCTAGGTTGGCAACCTGTGGTGTTGCAGATGTTTATGGGCGGTGGTGATCTCTTACCATCAGCAGACCCACTTGCTCGTTTGCCATCCAATCGAATAAAATAAAAGGTCTATGGGGGAAACCTATGTCCAACAGTGGACGTCCTACGGCTGATTTGATGATGATGATAATTATTTCCATTAAAACTCCCTATTTTTATTGCATGTATAGTAATATAGTACCTGGGCGACGAGGAAGAGAAAAAAAACCTGTATTTCTTAAAAAATGTTTGTGACGTTAATTAAATGTTGATTCACAAAAGCTATTGCGAATGAATTGAATGAGTGAATGATAATGTCTACGTGCTCATCACGAAATGATTAAATACAAGCTGAGTGGTAAGTTAAGTTATCGCGTTATCTTTACGAATACCTAGGTATTTTATATGCAAAAGTGGGTGTATTTGTTACACTCACTTCTAAAACCCGGACGGTTGGAGGCATATTGGTCGCGCACTCAGAATTATCAAGTGGCTAGTTGAGCCGATGGGGATAAAATTTGACAACTATGGAGATATCGAAAATACAAACTGAGACATGGATGCACAGAAAAAGCCAGAAAAAGAGACCAGCGCTGGGAATCGAACCCAGGTCCTCAGCAATTCGTGCTGCGTGCTATAACCCTACACCACCGCTAGACAGGAATCTAGGCACGAATTTTTCCTATGCATACATATCTCACATTGCTTATTTCTACTACGCTACTTGTGCAGCACCTGAGGACCTGGGTTCGATTCCCAGCGCTGGTCTCTTTTTCTGGTTTTTTCTGTGCATCCATGTCTCAGTTTGTATTTTCGATATGGTTTCACGGGATACCCGCAAAAGTAACAAATTTGGAGTTGAAATAAAAAATACAAAAAGACTCCAAAAAACCAATCATAACTATGGAGATAGTTTGCTTGAGAGTCTGAGAAAGGCATGAGATAGTATTTATCCCGGAAAATTGTGATGTTCCCACGGCTCACGGGTAACAGCTAGAAAGAAATACTATGTACTTGTTTACAAAATATTAGGAGGCCCCTGCATAAGAAGGGCATTCACACAAGGACAAGTGATATAACTTTCGTTCAATTCATTCGTGTTAGCTCTTGTGAAATAACTATATACTCGTACTTAAGACCATCGTAATATTCTTATGAATTGATTTATTTTATTTTTCAGTATAAGCAGATGACTTCTGTGAAAAGCTGAAACAGTCAATAAAGAAGGTACGCTTTCGTGTGTACAGACACCAGAATTAATATCTGTCACAGCGGAATATTATGCAAGCCTGTTGTGTCAGATATTGGTGCTGGTGACTGTACAACTTTCGAAAAATAAAAAAATAAGTTTCCAGAGAAGTAGAAGTCCTAGGATGATTTTTTAAATCTTTTCTTTTTGTGTTTGTTTTCGAAATTGTCAGTTACATAAGGAGAAGTAGGTAAGGGTATAAGGTTATAATAGAAGAAGTAGCCTGAGACCTCATGATTAATAAAAAAAAATAGTTTTATGGTTACCTACTTTTCATTTGTAGAAACATTAGGTAATTAATTTATGTCCATTAAAAAATTTAAATTAATTTAGTAAATTAGAGTAAGCATCAATATTGTTATTTATAGCAATTGCGGAATGGAGCATCGATACAAACCGTGATGCGGTTTAACAATGCCATAAATGATAAATTGTATTTTTTCTCATATTAATAAATAAATAAATAAATAATGTCTTACAGCTTTCATCAGTAAGTACACAAACTTTCGCATTAAATCTATATCTTTTAATCGTAAACCACACAGAACGGCAGCGGGTCGGGAGCGGGTCGGGTCGCGAGTGCGGCGGGTTTATTTACGTGGCTATATATACTTACTCGTACTTATATTGGTTTTTTGGAGTCTTTTTGTATTTTTTATTTCAACTCCAAATTTGTTATTTTTAAATTCGTGTCTAGATTCCTTTCCAGCAGTGGTGTAGGGGTTATAGCACGCAGCACGGATTGCTGAGGACCTGGGTTCGATTCCCAGATGCTGGTCTCTTTTTCTGGTTTTTCTGTGCATCCATGTCTCAGGTTGTGTTTTCGATATAACTTATTTATAATCAACATCACACCGACGTGGGCGCGGG
>NC_133494.1:17930343-17955995 GCF_025370935.1 Choristoneura fumiferana | reverse complement strand
GTGAGGAAAATTTATTCCAATCCATTTACTTTTCACAGTTGCAATTTATACAGATAACTGCTAAAACAGAAAGATTTTCCTCAGAGATCATCATCATCATCCCAGCCTATATACGTCCCACTGCTGGGCACAGCCTCCTCTCAGAACAAGAGGGCTTGGGCCATAGTTCCCACGCGGGCCCAGTGCGGATTGGGAACTTCACACGCACCATTGAACGCTTCGCAGGTTTGTGCAGGATTCCTCACGATGTTTTCCTTCACCGCAAAGCTCGTGGTAAATTTCAAATGTAATTCCGCACATGAATTTTCGAAAAACTCAGAGGTGCGAGCCGGGGTTTGAACCCACGACCCTCTGCTTGAGAGGCGATAGGTCAAACCACTAGCCACCACGGCTCCTCAGAGATAATTGTAGGAAAAAACAGTATTATCTGTAAAAAAATACTTAAATACTTATACTTGGTTTGGATAAGTATTAACTAAAATTAAACAATCTTCAGCTGCCAGCTTTGGTACATTCAAGGATTTAAACATTTTTACTCATCTATCATTGTAATACAAACTAGACTAATGTATTTCAAACAGAAATGTCAATGTTTAGATAGTTTATGAGGGAATTTCAATATTTAAACACCAATTGACATTGTTTTGTTTACATTTAGTTAAATAGCTATCCAAACCAAGTATAGAGATATAGAACTAGTTAATTCCAAGGAAAAAAATCTATACAGATAACCAGTGATCTGATATCATGGTTATCTCCTTCAAGGGCCAAGGGTACAAATATTCAACGCAGGCGCAGCTTTGTGTATGTGTAAACCAAAATTTAAATAACCATTTAATTTTAAACAACGAATAAACATAATACAAGTACCTAATAATATAAACTTGGTTCACCGTCTTTAAAAACGGCAGGACATTGTCTGTGCCCTCTCCAGTATCATATATTTTTAGGTTGACGATACAATGTTGAATTTTACTACATCTCTAAGCTATGTAGTTTTTATTTGACATACTGGTGGTTCCGGTAGTTAACTTACTTAGTTACTTATGAGGCTATGACTTAGTTACTTATTGTACTTGATTAAAATAATCAATAAAACATACCTACAATATAGGATCATAAACTTTGGCCGTTAATAGACGAAGCCGAAATCACAGAATTTTAATTAAATAGGTACTGTTATTTTCAGTTATTTTTAGGATAGTCAAAATACCACAAACAGAAAGAACAACAAAAGCTGGCCAAGTGCGAGTCAGACTCGCGCACAGAGGGTTCCGTACACATTATTAAAAATATTTTTTTTATATGATGTAACTAAAAATTTATGCTTTTCGCAATTTTTCCTTTATCTGTGCTATACTTAAGACGTTGCTTCGTACCAAATTTCAAGATTCTGAGTTCACGGGAAGTAACCCTGTAGGTTTGATTCCCTTGCGAGTGTCGAAAATTTGCAGCATAAACAGCTATATCTTTTGATTGCGTTGGCTTAGAAGTTTGATTTTTCATAGCTCCAAGGACAGTAGACCTTAGTATTTGATATGAATTTCAGCTTGATACTTTACACGGTTCCTGAGAAAAAGGGCCTTGACAGACAGACGGACAAAAAGTGATCCTATAAGGGTTCCGTTTTTTTCCTTTTGAGGTACGGAACCAAAAATGAAGAAGTTTAAAACGTTATATTTTGATATAAATATGCTTGCTCGCAGGTTTGCTCGATGTTCATACGAAGTAAAAATAACGCTTTTTAAAGCATATACACAATCTTTTAACTCCAGCAGCTTGTGGGTTAGGTATACGAAGCGAGCCTATGACGCCTTGCGCGTCCAATACAATAATGCGTTTAGAATGCTGTTGGGGTTGCCGAGAACGTATAGCGCCTCGGGCATGTTTGCTGAAGCCAGTGTAGATGGCTTTCAGGCAATCATGCGCAAAAAGATAGCCTCAATGTTAGGCAGGGTGAGAGCAAGCACCAACAGCATTCTAAAGGCAATAGCGGGTAGATATGACTGTCCAAATCAATATTTCTGGATGGGACAGATCAAGGGCGTTGCCCAAAAAATACATGTTTTCGTTGTTAGCAAGTGTTACTAATTTAGATATAAGTCAACGGCTACTAACATATTATGGATATGTACGGTCTAAAATAACGAATTTCATTATTATTATTTTTTAAGATAATTTCTACTTCAATTTATACCTTCAGAATAATGCATAATTAAACATTTATCACAACCCAATAAATACAACTAGAAAGTTGTATCCCTCAGATGACATATGGAAAGAAATGACCGTCTGACAACCAAGCTCCTTAAAATGGAAAAAAAACTAATCAAACAGCATTCTCTATGGTTCTACATTTTATTCACTGCAGTAGAAGTGGGAGTTGCGGTATTGTTAGTTAAATAATGAGTTAAAATGAGTTGCATTAAATTTAGTATGGGGTTTATGACTCTGAGATAACACATAAAGAGACATAGAGTTTTCACCCTGGAAAATTGTACAGTTCTATATTCCCCACCTCCCTCGAAAAACAAACGGCAGCGATATACCAATATTAATAATTAAATTAATAATAATATCTGACTCGCATAGAATTAAGCATAAAGCGAATAAATTACATTAAAACTAATTTTCCGCAGACAAAATTGCGAGAAAGAGCTGGAATGAAGGTAAGACAACAAGCGTAATACACAATTGGAGTAAATTAGAACCTAATATGCAGCCTGAACCAGCTAGCAGTGCATTTTCTTATTAGCTGCTTTACCGCAAACCTTGCTTACCTTACCTTGCCTAATTACCTTTGCTGCATGGTAGAGAAACTATAGAGGAGGTGACGTTTACTGGAAGTGTGCACGGAATAAACAGAAAATGGCCGTGGTGGCCTAGTGGTTTGACCTGTCGCCTCTCAAGCAGAGGGTCGTGGTTCAAACCCCGGCTCGCACCTCTGAGTTTTTCGAAATTCATGAGCGGAATTACATTTGAAATTTACCACGAGCTTTGCGGAAAACATCGTGAGGAAACCTGTATAAACCTGCGAAGCAATTCAATGGTGCGTGTGAAGTTCCCAATCCGCACTGGGCCCGCGTGGGAACTATGGCCCAAGCCCTCTTGTTCTGAGAGAAGGCCTGTGCCCAGCAGTGGAACGTATATAGGCTGGGATGAGTAGTTGATGGTTTCACCAGTAACGCAAGCAGAGGATCGTTGGTTCAACTAAGTTTTCCGGAATTCTTGTCCAAAATTAGATTTTTACACGATATCGCGTCGTATCGTGGAAATTACGGCTTTCAAAAGTTGTAAAAGAAACTAACATTATAAATGCGAACGTTATTACTCCTTTACGCTAAGCGGCTGGACTTGTTTGGATTAAATTTGGTGGGTCTGAAGTTCTGGAGTAATCTAATTTTTATCCCAATAGTCACGGAATCAGAATAAAATCTTGAGATCTCAAGCACTAGGATTAGACACACGAAATTTGACGCATTAACACCCCGATCTAATGATTTACGCATGCGAAGCCACGGGTAAAGTTTAGTATCAGATAACTAGTTAAGTATCTCTGCCTAAATAAACAAAATTGAAAGACTTCTCCTCAAACATCACACCCTCCTCCATTTGTGCTCAGAAACGCATTCGCGCCACCCAGCGAACAGAGATAGCTAAATGTTTATTTTCTTCCATTAACGCTTTGTATTTTTAAACCCGCCTGTAACTGTACAATACTCAACCTTCCGTGTCTAAAATACGAACTAAATTCCAAAGTAGAAACTGTATTCCCCATTTTCTAAACGTAACCAGAAATAGAGATGGGCAGCTCACGAATGATGTACACAAAAGAGCTATATCAGTTCGTAGTACTGAATTACTCTTATATCAGTTCAAATCCAAATATATCTTATCATTTATCATTTAGCTCACTTGCACAGACTCGCTTACTGCGCGTGGTAAAGAATACGAACGAAATAACAATACGGGTTCTGTGGCCTAGTTGTTTGACCTATCGCCTCTCAAGCAGAGGGTCGTGGGTTCAAACCCCGGCTCGCACCCCTGAGTTTTTTTAAATTCATGTGCGAAATTACATTTGAAATTTACCACGAGCTTTGCGGTGAAGGAAAACATCGTGAGGAAACCTGCACAAACCTGCGAAGCAATTCAATGGTGCGTGTGAAGTTCCCAATCCGCACTGGGCCCGCGTGGGAACTATGGCCCAAGCCCTCTTGTTCTGAGAGGAGGTCTGTGCCCAGCAGTGGGACGTATATAGGCTGGGATGATGATGATGATGATGAAATAAGTGATATACATATCTCAATGTTTAAGTAAATGATACATACGAATCTTTTTTTTCATGTGATTTTCCCATCTCTAACCAGAAATATCAGCGCTGGATTTTACTTTTACATCCAAATATTCATCTTCACAATGTCATATTGAAATAAAATATACGCAGTACTTTGCCGGAATATGTTATTTAAATTACGCGTTTATTCATTCCAGCTTGATTGTATGAAATATGTTTACGTGATTGCTTTTGCGACTGGATTTACATATTTTTTGGTCTCGTTATGAGAAAAACAGTTCCCGTGTGGTGCCGGGTAAGAATTACACCTCTCCATTTTCTTCCGTGGATGTCGTAAGAGGCGACTGAGGATATAGTTAAGGTATACCGTAGGCTACAGGCTAGCAATCTGTCTATTGTACCGTTTTGTCTAAATTAAAACCTAAAATTGCTATATAAGTGGCTCCGAAGCGGTAACGTTTCGTTTGCTCTGCCTACCCCATATTTGGGAATACAGGCGTGATGTTTGTGTGTTGTGTGTTATGAGAAAACGATCGTGGAACTACCTTCTTTTTCATGATACAAAATTTAAACGGTTTATTTAGCTTGTCCTGTTGGTTATTGTTGTTTAGGGTCAATTTTACCTAGTAATTAAAATATTAGCCCCTTGTTGATAGATTGATCTGATATTTGGTAACACACCTTTAGCTCTGATGACTGATGACACTACAATTAAATAAAATTGAATAACGTTTTGAAAATTCGTGGTTTTCACTTATAGATAAAATTATATTCAAAGAAAAAGCTTTGAACATGAAACTACCGTGGGACTCGCTCATATTAAATGATACTGTAGGTACCGGATAACTCACGTCTTAAATCAAGTTTAGCTCGAAATGTTTCGGGCTAACTCGTAGCTCTTCTTCCTAGAAGCAACGCGACTCGGTGGCTGCTGCTACACGCGCACTGCGCTGCTCGCGCGACTACCCGACGAAACTAATACCGGCGCACAACTACCCGCGTTTTCATCATTATTTTTTTGTTACTGTCAAATGTAGGGTAGCGACACGACACTACCAACATCACTCTGTAAAGCCACGTCGAGCTAGTAGGTAAATAGAAAAATATTTTCAAGGTTTTTGTACTCGGTTCCATTTTTTGTTATATTTTTGCAGTCGGTTTTACCTTTTTGTTAAAAAAAAACCTCATACTGCGTATGTGCTCCCTTGTGGAAACGTTACGTTCAGTCTCTCCGATATAGTTTTTGTCACAGGAATACTGAATTATGTATAGCACGGGACCACTCAGGGGCTCCTTACCCTTTGGCGAAGTTACCAACCGTCACGCTGCGGCAGTGTCGTGCTGCGTCATCGGTTGGTGTGAACGTGCCTTTACAGAGTGATATTGTTAGTGTGTGCTAGCTTTGGTGTATATTATAATACCGAAAAATCATAATAACTACAGTTGAAATATTGACGCCTAACACATCGAAATTCAGAATACCAAATGTACAAAATGCCGATAACCGATACACCGAAGCTCGAAATATCTATTTTCAAATGACCGAAAGTACAAAATCCCGAAAAGGGGTACCTATTGTATTATAATACCAAAAAATCATATTACCTACATTTGAAATATCGACGCTTAACACATCGAAGTTCAGAATACCGAAAGTAAAAAATGCCGATAACCGATACACCGAAGCTCAAAATATCTACTTTCAAATGACCGAAAGTACAAAATCCAGAACTAACTGGCATTCACAATACCATAATATTAATTTTCTGTGCTGTTACAAAAAATAACCTAACGTCGAAACGCAGCGTAGCTCCCGCCTTAGTCTTCTGAAACTATCCGAGTCGCTTCTGCCTTGAAAGTTCTTACTCGCTCGCTTCGCTCGCTCGCTGTCAGCGAGGCACCAGCTAGGGTGTACCAAAGGGGAGCTTCAGGATTTAAAATAAATGTCACCGATGATGACCTTATGACACCTACTTTTGGTACTTCGCTAGCAGCGAGCGAGGAAGACGTTTCAGAGCAGAAACGACTCGGATAGTTTAGGTTCAGAAGGCTAGCCTTCGATGTTAGGTATTTTTGTAACAGCACAGAAAATGATAAATGACAATCTACCCCGCTTGAAAAAGTCGGAATGTTGTCATTTAAAAATATATATAACAGACTTTTGTGTGACGATGGTTTCGGTATTTTGATTTTCGATATATTGACCGTCGATTATTTTATTTGTAGTGATTATGACTGTTCGGCATTATAATTGTTTCGGCCTTTCGGGTGCTGGTATTTTGATCTTCGGGATTGTAGTCATCGGGTTTTAGGCTTCCAGTCAAATGTATTTTCGGGATTTCAAACTTTCGGCCATAATATATCCATTCGACGTTTTAATATTCGGCCTTCCGTCCATAGGTCTTGTGAAATTCGATCTTTCGTATTTCGGTATTATAATATTACTTACATTTGACATTATACTATTACATTTGACAGTGACAATATAAATTACGATGAAAACGCGGGTAGTTGTACGTGTGTTTCGCCGTGTAATCGCGCGAGCAGGGCGGTGGCGCGCAGTGCGCATGTTGCAGCAGCCGCCGAGTTACGTTGCTCTTAGGAAGAAGAGCTAAGAATTAGCACGAAACATGTCGAGCTAAATTCAATTTAAGAGGTGAGTTATCCGATACAATATCATTTAATTAGATGTACCTAGCTTGTAGTTATTTGATATTTCTGGGCATACCTAATAATAAATTACCTTCCCATGTAAGTATCATCACCATTTCAGCCATAGGACGTCCACTGTTGGACATGGGCCTCCTCCAAATATGTACCTCTAGCTGCTTTCGTTGGAAGCAGCCTGCATTCTAGAATTTTTCGACCCCAACAGCCGCCTGTCCTCCGTGCTATGTCGCCACTTCAACCTATGTGTAGAGGTATACCTAATTATGATCATTTTAAAAACTTGCATTTTTAAAACCTAACGCGAACCCTAAACAAACGTAACGAGGCATTATTTTGCTATTAATCCCGCCACTATACGTAATAGGGAGCAAAATCCAAGATTAGCAGTCGTGCCTTCTAAATCTTCACTGAAGGCCTTGCTGATTATATCTACTTGTTTGTTATCTACGAACCCAATTGACACTTCAATTAGACTTAGGGCAGCCGCATGTACCACCCATGACAGGAGCAGGCAACGCGCCAACGCAAATTGAAAGATACAATCCGAAATACCTACGCTATGATGAGCTTGGTTATGAGAAACTCTACGTTTCGCTTTTGTTGGGTGGTTTTGTTTTGGAATGCATTTGCAGGATCGCGCCTAGATCGTGCTAAGGTTATATTATAAAAGTTTATTTAGTAGTCACTAAGTTTTTTTTTACTTTTTGTCTTATTTTTTTTTTAATCTTCTACATTATTTTATAAAACTTTAAAGAGAAAGACAGATTAAATTAGTAAAGTCGTTCTCATGATATGGAGTGACTAAGGCAAATAGGGATTTATTCATATAGAGGTATAGAAGACGAACGAAGTCGCCACGTAAATCGATCTTAAATTGCAATATCCCGGCGCACAAAATTTTATTAAGGAAGTGCAAAAGCGCCTGGTCGACACTACTGGAGACCAAAGGGCTGGCAGCTATCTCTCTCAACGAATTGCCAGGGAGGGAATGCTGCCAGCCTCTTGGGCACTATGCCACGGGGGTCTTTTTTAGATTTAATTTAGTAGGTATTAAGTTTTTAAGTTAGGTAGTTAGTTTATAGTTAAGTTTTATATGGTTATTTTTTCTTAAATTCTTGTATTTCAAGTTAAATTGCAATTGTTATTGACGTTTACTGACTCTTGGATAATTGTGTATCACTTAAACGTCATTCTAAGCATATCTACGACTCGCTTCCCTGAACTAAATCTGTATACTTAGCTGAATATTAATTGTATCTAAAGCGAACGGTAACTCCGGTTCTAAGTACTTTATGGACCACCGTGGAGTTATCTAGGGATGTTGATGCCCAGTAATGTGTATAACTTCGTCTTAACGTAACTTAGTTTTACCATCCATTAATTAATTTATTTGACGGATAAATGTGATGCCGTCTCTGTTTGTTATGTTCGAATAGACGGAGACGGCATCACATTTATCAGTCAGTTGAGGTTAATCAATGGTTTGTGAAACGGAGTGTTTGCACTAGTTCCATTAACAGTACTATAATAGAGTTAATGGTGGGTCAGATCGCTTAAATCGATGACCGAGCTTTGGAAAACATACATAAAACCAGAGTCGGTGATTTATCTGTTGCACAATTTATTTATTGCATGTAAAGTTTCATTAATCCATACTAAATACATACGAGAACATTTATTAATTATATTATATGTTAGACCCAATTAACTTAATCCATACTTCCATACTATCCATACTATATATATAATATTATAAATGCGAAAGTAACTCTGTCTGTCTGTCTGTCTGTTACGCTTTCACACCTAAACCACTAAACCGATTTTGATGAAATTTTGTACAGAGATAGAATAGACCTTAAGAAAGAACATAGACTATCTTTTATCGCGAAAAAGAGGCTTAAAGGGGTTGAAATAGGGGACGAAAGTTTATAAGGTGGAAGTTCGTCGCTGTTGAAGATAAAACCATGAAACTTGGCTTTTAGCCACTTAATAAGAAATAAATCGAAATTTTTGTTTGACTTTTTTTGAAAATTTGACCTGTGAGGGGGTGAAATAGGGGATGAAAGTTTATATGGAAGATCGTCATTGTCGAAGATAAATCAATGGTTGTCTATGAAACTTGGCATTTGGGCATCTGATAAGAGATAAATAGATAATATCTATTTATTTATTCGCGCGTTTTTTAAAATTCTTCCTGTGAAATAGGCGATGAATTAAAAAATAGTTTATATTTATGGCAATGTTTTAAAATACATTATTTTAAGTAAACCGTAGAAGTTTCTATGTGCTATTATTGGCAAAATAGGTATCCTAAATAAATTAAATACTTCCCAAAGTTACTATTCCACGCGGACGAAGTCGCGGGCAAAAGCTACAATACTAATTGTACCTATGTACAAGTTTGTAATTAGAAATTAGGTATAAGAGTAATTAGGATGTGCATAAATGCTGTGTACAATTTGTAATCGTGTTGTAGACATTCTCATGTTATTCTTGTAAGATTTAAGTTGTGCTATTGTTTACAATATGTAATTGTACCTAACTACATACATACATACATAAAATCACGACTCTTTCCCAACGGGGTAGGCAGAGACTACATCCTTCCACTTGCTACGATCCTGGCATACAACTCTCACTTCCTCTACATTCATCAATCTTTTCATGCATGCACGTCGGTTTAGAGTACTCCTGACCCGACCTTTCTTCAGAACGTCCTAGATTTGATCGTGGTACGTTCGTGTAGGCCTTCCTCTTCCAACGTTCCCATTCTCGCTCGTCTTATAGATCTGCCTAGTCAACCCTACCTAACTAATAAACAAATAAATAAATTTGGGTGATAATTTATCTACCAAGAGGAGAATAATCCTCGAATGCAAAGAAAACAGGTCATTTACAAAAGCCTTTACGTTCATCTCGGAAACTCTTTTAAAAGTATGCCTATTCACATAAATAGGGGTTAGCAGACTACGAAATAGAAAATTGAATACTACCACTTACGGAATTCAAATATAATGTCGGGTAACAGCCAGTGTAATACAAGTTCATTGCCCGAAAGATACTAGCGCTAAAGTCTTCAAATATGTTAAAAATGCACCAAAGCAGTCCACTTTCCATGCGCCATTATTTTCACATCGCCTTTGTATTCTGTCGCCGCTGCTAGCGACGTCGATCGGATTTCAATCAGTGCGCTACTACGAAATTCGAAAATCGAAGTTCGTATCGTACCGTCCCGCCGGCACTTATATTATTTAATACGAGAGTGAGAGGGACGGTACAATACGAACTTCGATTTTCGTATTTCGTAGTAGCCCTCCTGGTTTCTACCGCATGTGTCGCATCACTAACGATATCTCGGTAGTTCTACGAGCGTTTGAACCGCTATCAGTTTCCTGTCCCTTACACTGAAGAAATGAGTCAGTAGAATGGAAGGATTTTATAAAACGACAAGTACTTAACTGCGGCGCACGCGTAAACTATTCGATCCGATACTTACAATTAAAATTCTGGGATTTTACAAAATTCCCCTGGGAATTTCCAAAAATTACATCGTGGTTTTCATTGACGTTGATTATTAGCGGTTTTTATGTAGCCTATGTGTTATCCTCTTTCGTCCAAACCAGCGCCTAGGACAGACGTGCGTTAAATGTGATTTTAAAAATAAAAATCGGTTTGATAGTAATATCGCCCTTTCGCGTGTGTAAATTACATGCATTGTTGCGTGCATTAAATAAAGTTATTTATTTGGAGTGCAGTGACATAGGTACGTGTACGCTGCTGTTAGCGGCCCCGCGCACCCCCGCGGGGAAACGAGACTATACTCATAATTTGCCTCTTGCTTCCACCTGTTGGCGCGGCCCGGTGTGACCCGACTTACTCCGAACTCATCTCAACGTTCTACCGTGCTACGAGCTACGCCGACTGCGTCTACGACGTAGTAAATCGACCTCTGCTACGAGTGCTCATTGATTGATTTAAATATAAATTAGTGATTATAACAGGAAAGCAAAATAAACAAATGTCATCCCCAAAGTGTAACTCTGAGCCTGACCTGGCTAGCTGTATAATGGGTGAAGATTCACCCACTGAGCGCGTCACAGTTCGTACTAAAAGAAGAAGATTGGTGCAAACCCGGAGTGAGGAAATCATGGAGTTGCGAGACGAGATGAAAGAGCTATTTACGTCTGCAGCTCTCCAACACGAACAACAGATGAGCAAACTGTTCCCTATATTGAGTGGTATTCAACAGTCTAATTCCAAAATTGAAACATCCATAGCCTTTCTTGCTGAGGAAAATTGTGAACTTAAAACTAAAATCAAGCAACTCGAGGATGAGTTAAAATCTAAAAATGAACAAATTATATTACTGGAGGATCGACTAGAGGAAAGCTTGAGAAGTAATAACAGAAAAATGATAGAAATTAAAAATGTTCCTTTGGATGACAGAGTGCCACAGGATAATTTAGTTAACATTGTTAAGTCCTTGTCGCATACTCTGAACATCCCATTGGTAAATTCAGATATCTGTGACATTTTCAGTGTGAAAGGAAAAACGAATAAAAAGTCAATTATCGTTGAGTTTAACTCGACGATTATTAAGGATAAGATACTCAAGTCGTCTAAAGTGTACAACACTGTTAACAAACCCGGAAGGCTGAGTGCCAACCACCTTGGTTTAAACAGTACTCCTGACACACCGATATATATTGCTGAACGGTTGACGCTAAAAGCCTCGCGACTTTATTTTCTGGCGAGAGACCTCAGGAAATCAAAAGATTATAAGTACTGTTGGACTGCTTTCGGCCGTATCTACGTGCGTAAATCTGATACATCCCCGGTAATCTGGATCACAAACGAATCTCAAGTGCAGAGACTTTTTAGTGAATGACTATATCGCCTATTCTTACATTTGTTCGCAAATAATGTGCAGAATCTTTCTTGCGTAAAAACTTTCCGCAATATACTAATTTACCTATTCAGTAAGTACATTCTCCGTATCAACATGTACAAATACTCGCTTTCCTTATGTATACATTTCAAAATATGCTATCCCATGAATGCAGTTATAACAATACTCGTAGGTAACTTGAAAACAGACTACATAATTGTAATTAAGGCCTTTCAAGACATAGTGTTGCTACTATGTAAAATAGAAATAAGAACTCAGTTTTACTTGCTAACTAAAATGCCACTTTTCTATATTACTCTGACTGCTTTATTTTTACTTAATGGCACTAGTTGAAATTTTAGATGAATTAGACGTGCTAGATAACAATCACAGCTTTACCTGCAGCGTCAACGAACTACCCTTTTATTTACCAAAAAAGAAACCCACTTATTCTATTGTTACGCAAAACATTCGAAGCATTTACAGGAATATGGATGACCTAGACGTAAACTTAAGTACCTTACAACAAGAAATTGACATATTAGTTCTTACGGAGTGTAGATTGAATTATAATAAACCGCTTCCATCCAAATTGAACTACTCGTGTTACAACACTAGCAACCAAGTAACACAAAATGACGGAGTGGTGGTTTATATAAGTAACTCAATTCCACATCTAGTGAAAGAAATTATTCTGGCTGAAGCGTCTTGTCTCCAATTATCTGTATCATGTTTCACAATTTTATGCATCTATCGTTCACCGTCTAATATAAACTCAAACAATTTTACTTCGTCGTTAGATATGTATTTAAAAAATAGTCAGCTTGGTAATAATGTGATTGTTACTGGTGACATAAACATAAACATCCTTGGGCAAAATAATTCTACAAATAATTACCTTAACATGCTGGCAGCCCATGGGCTGATCCCTGCTCATAAAGAAAATACTCGAATAAATAGCTGTCTGGATCATATATTTATGAACTTAAACCCTAACTTATATTATTCTAAAACAGCAATATTAAATACTACCATTACAGACCATTTTACGACTCTTTTTAATATTTATTCAAAATCATCAAATACGATTAAACATGATTCTAAAATAGTTACAGATTATCACAAGGCACTTGAAATATTTAAGAAAAATAATCTTAGTGAATTATTAACTATTCATGATCCTAACATCCTAACAAATAAATTACTTCACCTCATTCAAAATGCTATTGATTCCAGTACTAAAGTTATAAAAATTTCTTCTAATAAGCGGATTTTAAAACCCTGGATTACTCCTGGTGTCCTAAAATGTATCCAACACAGAAATAAATTACAGGAAAATTTACGACGTGACAACGCAAATGAAGTACTAAAAATTACTTATCGACGCTATAGAAATTACTGTAATAATTTAATAAAAAAACTGAAACAAGAATATGAACGTGATCTTCTTAATAAAGCTAAAAATAACAATAAAAAACTATGGAACACCCTAAAAACTATTACTAACCTTAACAAAACAAAGCGTAAAAATGATGAACTGCTTAATTTATCTAACTCCCCCGTTGCTTCAGCTAACTTGGTCAACAAGCATTTTTGTAATATTGGACAACATCTCGCAGAGCAAATATTAACAAATTCTACTTCAAACTCTAGAGAATACTTGAATACTTTGATTTCAAATACATCTTCAATTGGCATAATAGATCCTGATCTTCAAGAAATTGAAACAATTATAGTAAATTTAAAATCTAAATCAGCGTCAGGATGGGACAATATACCATCCACGTTTATTAAAATGGCGAAATCTGAATTAATCCCAATTATAGGACATCTAACTTCCCTTTGTTTCACTCAAGGTATATTCCCTGATTCTTTAAAACGGGCCTTAATTCACCCAGTCTATAAGAATGGGGACAGAGACGATGTCGATAATTATAGACCCATATCAGTGTTACCCGCGATTTCTAAAATTTTGGAAAAATTGATCAATTCTAGACTTATCAAGTTTCTAAACAAATTTAATCTTTTGTCCCCTCAACAATTTGGCTTCCGTGAAGGGAGAAATACTGAAGAGGCGGTTTTGGAACTAACTAAATCAATAACTAAGCTTATAGAAAATAAAAAGAAGACTTTATGTATTTTCCTCGACCTAAAAAAAGCATTTGACACAGTCTCTGTCCCCATTCTTATCAGGAAATTGGAAATCATGGGCGTACGTGGGCAATTTTTAAGCCTAATCATAAGTTACTTAAGTAACCGAACCCAAAAAGTCAAACTAAGCAACGATGTCTTTAGTGAAGATCAATGTTGCAGTTTATACGGAGTCCCCCAGGGAAGTGTACTTGGCCCGACACTCTTCTTATGTTACATAAATGATTTAACTAATATACAGCTTCCTAATGGTCTAGTAATATCGTATGCAGATGATACTGCGCTCCTGTTTCACGGAGATAGTTGGGAGGAGGTTTATGGACACGCTGAGTTCGGTTTATCAAAGGTAATAATCTGGCTTCAAACTAATCTACTCTCTCTAAATATTAAAAAAACCAATTACATAACATTTTCAATTATTAACAGTTCACAACCTGATAAAACTACACATATATTAAAAGCTCATACTTGTGCAATTCAAGATGATAGCAATTGTACATGCTCTTCCCTTAATTATGTTACTTCCACCAAATATTTAGGTGTCCATATCGATCAATTTCTTTCTTGGAACCAGCAAATCGAAGTAACTGCCAATAGAATTCGTAAACTAATATGGTTATTTAAATATTTAAGACATATCACAGATAAGGAACTAATGATCTACATCTATAAAACCCTAGTTCAAAGCATAGTGCTTTACTGTCTACCTGTTTGGGGGGGGACGCATAAAACTAAACTCTTGTTTCTTGAACGGGCCCAAAGGTCCATTCTAAAAGTGCTATTGGGTAAACATAAAAGATATAGCACTTCTGACGTTTATAGAGATTCTGATGTTCTTACAGTTAGGCAGCTATATATTTCAAATTGTATCTTGAAAATTCATAAAAATATAAAGCAAGATCAAAGTATATTAAAAAAACGTAATCCCTATTATGTAATAAAAATATCTAAAACTAGAACAAATTTTGCTAAAAAGCAATTTGAAATAGCATCTGCATTACTTTATAATAAAATAAATAGGATAACGAAAATGTATAACTTGTCTTATAGAGAATGTAAAAATCTAATTACAACTTGGCTAAAATCTAAAAGTTACTTTGATATAGAACAACTAATGGCTTGAAATAGTATTTGTACTCTTGATCATATTGTTTCTTGATTTTCTTAAGCTTTCATTTATTAAGATTTGTTGCCTTAAGTAGTAAGGTAAAACAATTTTGTTTGTTACTTAATATGTAAACTGTGTAGGTTATTTTATTAAACTGCTTTGTAACTTTCGCATAAACTACTTTAAGAACTATTATTAGTTATTAGCTATTATTTTTGACTTTGTAACAACTTGTATGAAAGAGCGAATCCCTCCTAATACAAGTGATTCACTTATAAGGAGGATTCAACACTAGTTTTTAAAACAAAAGTTGAAAATAAATAATTTTAATTTTTAATTTTAATTTTTAATTTTTAATTCTAGATGACCTATCTATATACCAAATTTCATCCAAACCCGTAAAGCCGTTTTAGCGTGAAGGAGTAACAAACATACACACACACACACACACACAAACTTTCGTGCACATAAGTTTGATCGCTATGTGTCTGTCTATCTGTGGCACCGTAGCTCTTAAACGGGTGAACCGATTTGATTGCGGTTTTTTTATTTGAGAGCAGGTTTTTTGGCGATGGTTCAGCCGTTTTTGAGATATTGAACTTTGAATTGACAATGTCGGGGGTTTTCCAACTTTTTGTTGCTTAGGTTATAAATCAATGTCAATCCGTGTTATCAATGTCGGGGATTCGCATTTCAAAGTTCAATATCTCAAAAATGGCTGAATTGATTTTAATGAAACTTAGCTAGGAACCAACACAAGGAAATTGGTTTTCACGTAAAAAAAAATGGCATCGAAAATGGTTCAACCGTTAGGAGCTCCGATGCCAGAAACAGACACACACAAACTGGCGTCAAACTTATAACTTTTTGAACTAAACACGACGGTAGTATTTTTTTTCACAGAGCCACGTGGCCACGTCATATTCTTGTTTACAGAATGTTGTTCTTGTTTGTGTATTATAATTTTATTTTTTCTCTTTCCCCGTCTTTCGACTGGGGCAAAGGAACTGGCTCATGCATACGTATGTATTATAACGTGTGGGCTCCACAGAACACCAGCGTTGATGTACATTACGTGTGGCAACACGTGCTGAATGGAAGCCTTTTTGGTGTCCTGTCGTGTACCACGTAATTTAGCTTTTATATATATATAGTCTTATTGCTGTAAGGTGGTGGTACTGATGGAACCAAATAAATCTTTATTTCTTTCTAAAAGTCTTTTTAAACTTACTCTTTAAAAATCAACATGGATCCGTTACTGTGAATTTTCGAGCTGGTCACGATTTTGAATTGGTCCCGACTGAGTTACTTTACAGAATACTAAATCTTTAGACTTGTTTTACTTTCTTTAAGGCAGCAAGGTTTTTTGCAATTGTGACCTGACTGGCGAGCTCCATTTCGCAAGATGTCAAAGCCAACTAAAGCCATTAAAAATTTAGAAAGCTCTCAACTGACACCATTTATTATGTAGCCCGAGCGATTTGGCGTTACCCACTGAAATATCCATTTGTATTTTACAAGCCCCGTTTTACAAACGGAATTATTCATTTTAGAAACAGAAAGAAAATAACCAAGTGCGTGTCGGACCACGCGCCGCATAAGGTTCCGTATTAATGTCATCGGTTATTTAATGTATTATAACTACTGTAAAGTGCTCGGTTTTTTTATGCGATAAACGTAATGCGTTTGACGCACATCAATTTTGTATCAGAGATAATCTAGTTACCAAACAGAAACAACAGAACAGAATATCAGCGTTGCAGGCGTCTCACGCCTCAGCATTATGCTGAGTCAGCGGACGTTTCACTTTTGCGGGGACACACAATAACGTGTATTTTCATTTTTAACCGACGAAAAAAACGGAGGAGGTTCTCAAGTCGACGCGTATATTTTTTTTATATATGACCACGCATTACTTTTTACAGAGTAGTCCGATTTTGATGATTCTTTTTTTATTGGAAAGCGTGTACCCCGAGAGTGGTCCCATTTAAATTTGGGAAAAATATTCCTACCCTAAGGGTAGGAAAACAGGGGATGATTGATTGTTCAGTCGCTGATTGTACTGTATGACCAGGCATAACTTTTTACAGAGTAGTCTGATTTTCATAATTCTTTTTTTATTAGATAGGGTATACCTTGAAGTTTGTATTATATACATTTGGGAAAAAAACACCCCAAGGGTTGGAAAAAAGTATAAAATAAAAACTTTTTAACAAAAAAATTTAACCGCCGAAAAAACAGAAAAGCAAAAATAATACCTTTTTTGTTTGACCTTAATCTAGGTACCAGTTTGAAGTCGGTGCCTCAGCGCGAGCCAGCACGACCCAGCAGGAGGGATTGAAACCCATAGTAGGTATAGGTAGTGAGGTAGACGACTATTGTCCCACTCCTGCTGGCTCGTGCTGAGGCACCGAATTTGAACTAGTACGTAGGTACTTACCTAGAAAAATATTAAATATTAAAAATATTAAATATTAGTCGGTTCAATTTTTTGTATTTTTTTTATTTTTTGGAGTCTGTTTTACTTTTTTGTTAAAAATGTTCTTTTGTACAATAAAGTCTTTATAAAAAGCACAGCTCAGGGCTCAGGTGCGTTCTGAAGCTAGGTCAGACATAGCTAACTGCAGGATAAAACTAAGGTTAATAACTTTAAAATGAAAAGAAAGTTGCACAATATAACAAAATGATGTACTGCTAACCGTTAGCAACTACCTCCCTACTTGCACATGGCTGCAATATGCAGTTTCACACACAATAGTCTGTAACTTTTAACAAATTCAAACAAAGCAACATAAATCAGTCGATAATGGTTATGCTGAGACTACAATGGAGATTGGTTGGTGGTTAAATGAGGTAAAGGAATCAACGTTCCCTTAATACTTCGCCAAGTTATTATATATAACCTTTGTACAGCATGTCTTTTACGCTCTATCATCACGCGTTGACAGCGAAATTCTTTCCATGGAGCGGCCACACAACTTGCGTGCGCAGAGGCGTCTTTACCTATAGTGCAGTACCCCTAGTGTAAGTTTTCGGTTACAAAATACGTCTCGATCGCGTTCGCGTAAAATCTCAAGTTGTATGGAAACACGAACATCGCAAACGTTCCGCTAGAGGCGCTGTTCGTGTTTCCATACAAATTAAGATTTTAACGCGAACGCGATCAAGACTTATTTTGTAACCGAAAACTTACACTAGGGGCACAGGGTGTGCGTTGCACACGGGCGCAGCGGTGTTAGGGGCGCCGGCCGCGGCACTTTGTACCTATTCCATTATGACCGCGCGCTTCCTAGATGGCGCTAAAGTAATAATTGCACAAGGGCGCTACATGGGCTAAAGACGCTGCTGCGCGTGCGTATAGCGTTTGTATCGGTACAAACGCGCGTCGATGATGCGTTTAACAAACGCAGTGTGCCACGACTAGATACATGTTCTGCATACATTTAACACATTTTCGGAATAAATAGTAGCTTGTGTTGATCTGTAGTCTAGCTTTCTGTTAATGAAATCTATCTTCTATATATTTAAATAAAAAATCAACTACACAAAATATTTGATTTTTTTCACCCGAATGCCCGAAGGAGGTTTATTTATGTGTTTTTATTACAAGGTTTTATTTAACTTGCAATGTATGTAATGTATGTATGTGCGGGTCAAAACTCCTCAACGGTTAATGCCATCGACTTTAAATTTAGCACGGAAATGTAGTTTGCATGATGATGCAAGCAGAGTTACAAAAAGTACAGTCAGCAAAAAAAGCTTGTATTAAAAAAATATTTTTTATTTACTTACAAACGCAGCAGACGCCTAGCCCGTGTGCGCAGTCGCCGGCGGACTGCCCCTCCCTCTGCCTGCAGTCGTACGGGTTAAGACAGATGCCAGCGCGGGCCGTCCTGTACCCCGAAGGCTGGCACTCCCGCTCCCCGCCGACCGGGAAGAAGTTCAGCACCTTGCCGAGGGTGAAGAGACCGCCTGTGAAAAGGAAAACAAATTGAGGTCACTCCCTACTACTACTAGGTTTTGTGTTTCGGCGTGGATAGTAAGACAGCCGGTGAAATTACTGGCACTTGAGGTATCCTATCTTAGGCCTCTAGGTTTGCAACGCATCTGCAATACCCCTGGTGTTGCAGATGTTTATGGGCGGTGGTGATCTCTTACCATCAGGAGACCCACTTGTTCGTTTGCCATTCAATCGAATAAAAAAAACCATGACACACCGGCAACTCGTAGCTGTAAAAATATGCAAGTTATAGTGGCAATGGGCGGGCCACATAGCTCGAAGAACAGATAACCGTTGGGGGTGAAAAGTCCTCGAGTGGTGACCACGAACCGGAAGACGAAGCGTTGGCAGGCCTCCCACCAGGTGGACTGACGACATCGTGAGAGTTGCGGGAAACCGGTGGATGCAAGTGGTCGTTCATTGTGACGTTTTAAGGGGGAGGCCTTTGTTCAGCAGTGGACGTCTTCCGGCTGATGACGATGATGATGATGACCATTACACCGTATCATGTTTACACCGTGTCAGGCAAAAATATATTCTTCGTATTGAAACGTATGCGAGACTATGCCCACTAGCACGTTCCTTAACCAACCGTCACCGTCGCGTGCCATGCACGGAGCGTCAAAAACAGTGCCGATACCATCCGATTATGATCCGATACGCTTCTTATGGGTATGGCACGGCGTTGACATGTTGTAATCCGTGTCGCGTTACATTCCGTGCCATAAGTTCCTATTACGGTCATGGCATGATACGGTGTAGGCCACAGCTCAATACAGCCACCCGGCACCCGACCAGCACCGCCTCGCCTCGAGCGGTTAGTATTTTCCACAGATATAGATTACACTAGATTACGCAAATGCATCTACTTCGCGTGTCCGAACCCCGACCAAACGTCGGGATTGGCCCCATACAAAGGCTGACCGCTAACTGACTAATCATGACTCTTTCATACAGATTGAGGTGTTTACGTTATCTAGTGTAATCTATATCTGTGGTATTTTCATGTGGATTTGTAGCCACTCGTTTTGTCAGGTCTGCAACTTTGCTTTGATTTCGAAGCCATTTGTTTGTTTTGCGGTCCATCAGCGACACTCCTACCAGCTTCCTCTCCACTGCCCTCTGGGCCACTTGCAATCGATTGATCACGACTTTTGTCAATACCTAGGTTTCAGTCTCATAAGTGAGCACCGTCATTATGCACTGTTTAAATATCCTGGCTTTTTGTTCCGCAGAAATTTTCATCCTAAAAGCAAAATCCAGTTTCGAGTAGGTATGCTGCCCACATAAGCCATATTCAGTCAAACTAACCAAAAATATAACATTCAACAATTTAAAGGGAGCCTATAGGGTGTCGTCACAAAACAGATAGTTCAGAAATCAATCTCCATACAAGTGCGCTAGAGCAACGCACACATAGACACTGCTCACGGATACGATATCTCGGACCGGTTGGGACCAGTGCGAGCGCGAGTGCCATCCGCTTGAGACACGCGTCTGTGAACTTTTTTATGCAATAATAGAGCAACAAAAAAAAAGTTATTATAACTGTTCAGTGCACGGTTGTCTAAATTAAATAATCGTAAACTTCGCCAATAACGAAATCGTCGCAAGATATTTTCTGTGACAAATTTATAATATAAAAATGACATTAAAATGAAAATATTTCAGTTATTAATTTATATTTCCATTCTTCCCGTATCATTCTCAACAATAAAATTAAATCAAACAACTAGATACGAGTGCCACTACCACGATAGTTTTTTGGTGCATAAGCCATAATTGACAACCTTAGAGCGACCGCCGAGCATAGGTATGAAAAGTGAAGTACACACAGGAGATTGACTTCTGAACTATTCTGTTTTGTGATGTCGTCAATTTCCAATGGCAAAGTTACCTCCGTCCAATGTTATGCAACGTGCTTTATTTCCCCAAAGTTAAATTTACAATAGAACAACATTACTTTGTTGTTCAACACAGACCATTCTAAAATACATCAACGCGGCATTCGATTCTTCAAGTCAAAATCAAACTGTGAAATCAAAACTTCCAACATTTCCATCGGGCGAAATTCATCGTCGAACACTCAATAAAATCAAACGTATTTCACGTATCGCGGAAACTTTGTATCTTCAACTTAGAAACTGCTTTCTCACATAAAACTTTGCCCGGGTGATAACAGTGCAAAATGTAAATACTGACGCGGGCAATATTGCTAAAACATGCATATACTTCGGGCAAAATTTGCTTAAGATAAGCAGCTTTTGGCGTTTCCGCAAAGGCGGGAAAAACGGGCTGGGAAATAAAACGAGCCTTATTTAGCTGATGGAATCGGATAAGTCTCAAGTTAGCGGGATGCTCGCTTCTACCTTGTAGTTTCTACTATCTATAAGATGTAATTGTGTATATCGTTGGGGACAGCGCAAATTTGCTTATCTGCCATCTGCCATGAGTAAATACCATATCTGTATTACGTGTACGTTTTAGTTTAATTTCAAAGAATTTTGGGTAAAAATTGGAAATTGCCGATTCACTGAGTTTCTTGAGAGCTGTAGACGCCCTTAGATTCCTAATATTTTTATAAATACGAAAGTATGTAAGTAGGTATGTGCTTACGTGCGTTTCTTTGTTACCTCTTCACTCCTTCTGAACGTTGGATTAACCTGAAATTTGGTATTTAGCTACATAATTATGTCAGTCAACAAAAATACGCTTGCTTTTGTGTTCAATGCACAATGCATATTCCCTATTACGCTAGGATTTAGAAGAAAAAGTCAAAAGACTGCTGCAAGCTGCAATAGGTACTGCTAGGTATAAGTAGAATAAAATTTTAAATCAAGTCAAATGTTCTGCAACCACCCTATTCGATGCTACGGGTAGCATCTGCAAAATGCATGCCGCAGCCAAAGAGTACTCACGACAGGAGGCGGCAAAGCTTAATGTAGATGAATTGCAGTACGTTACCGTCGAAGAATGTGAAATTAACTCTGTCTGACTGACTGTATGTTTTTTCAAGCTTACACCGCTGAACTGATTTAGATTAAATTTGGTATAAAGACAAAGAATAGATTTTATCAAGGAACATTGCATAGTTTGATTGCCCGTAGGATAGCGGTAAATGTTTTCCTTTACGGAGTAACGGACAGCAGTTAGTCCCTTATAAATACAATGCCGCGTGGTTTCACAATGATAAGAGATCGCATGATATTTCTGGGATATCTAAATAAGGTCTAATGCTTGCTTTCTCTATTGCCCAAATGTTTAGTTGTCTGTTTGTATCGCATTCGTGTGATAGCATAAACTAATTTATATACTAGCGAGATTTGAAAATCGAAATTTAATATATCTAGGTAAAGTTAAAAAGTCGACGATCAAAATACCGAAAATTAAAATATCGGACGATCTAAATATCTACTATCATTATATCGACGACTGGAATCCCTGAAACCGAAATATCGAATGGGAAAAATATCGAAAGTTCAAAATATATATATCTACAGCCGAATGATCGATATAAGTTAATATCAAAACAAAATATCAACCGATGAAAAACCGAACTTTAAAACTTAATGCATAGAAGTCGACATATTGTTTTAGACATAGTTCAACCTAACACGCTCGTCCTCGCTACGCCCGTCCTCGTCCCTAAACTTTTGGTTTGAATTAATCAGACTTCACTTTAAAATTCTAGGTACTAAGTAATCTAACTTAAAAATTTGATGCGACGACGAGAGCAGCGTGGAGGAGCTTGTTAGGTCCAACTATGTCCAACTTTGGCCAGAATTAAATTCCGTATCAGTATTCGATATTCAGAATTTAAACGTTTCGATGTTTCGAAATTTCAATTTTCGGTATTTTATTTGTCGATATTAGGATTAAACATTCGACAATTGAACCATTCAATAATGTGTCCTTTTGACATTTAGAATTTTGCCCTTATGATCGTTCGACATTTTGTTTTTCGATATTTTGATCGACGATGTTTTAACTATCGTAATTTCAATGTTCGATATTCAAATACGTGCCCACTAGCGACCCATCCCGACGCAAACATCAGTCAAAGTTGTCAAAGAGAACTCACGATACTAGCGCCAACTAACATGTCACTGAAACCCTGATAGTATGAATTTCTAATATATTTGCAGGTGGTAGGACCTTGTGCAAGGTCCGCCCGGATTGCTACCACCATCTTGCTCGCTAATCCTGCCGTGAAGCAGCAGTGCTTGCACTGTTGTGTTTCGGCGTGGAGAGTAAGACAGCCGGTGAAATTACTGGCACGTGAGGTATCCCATCTTAGGCCTCTAGGTTGGCAAAGCGTCTGCAATACCCCTGGTGTTGCAGATGTTTATGGGCGGTGGTGATCTCTTACCATCAGGAGACCCATTTGCTCGTTTGCCATCCAGTCAAAAAAAAAAAAAAACTAACTAGCTTTTGCCCGCGGCTTCGCCCGCGTCAAATTCGGTTATCGCGTGCTGTTCCCTCGGGAACTGTGCATTATTTCGGGAAAAAAGTAGCCTTTGTCACTCTCCGGCCCATACACTATCCATATGCCAAAAATCACGTCGATCCGTCGCTCCGTTTCGACGTCAAAGACGGTCAAACATACATAAAAACACACACACTTTCGCATTTATAATATTAGTATTTTCGGGGAAAAAAGTAGCCTCTGTCATTCTCTGGCCCATAAACTATCTCTATGCCAAAAATCACGTCGATCCGTCGCTCCGTTTCGACGTGAAAGACGGACAAACATACCTACAAACACACAAACAAACACACTTTCGCATTTATAATATAAGTATGAATATACTAAATTTATTAGAAAATACATTTCATTCTTTTATCAGACCGGTGCAGATCTTTTGAAGTTCGGATCTTAGACCAGTAGTAATTCACATGCTGTTCATTTTACCTCGCTCCACGCAATAAAAAAGGAAAACTAAGGCAACTCCTGCCAATGCTTGTCCCACGAGTCTACGACGCAGCCCCAGGGTTACAATGTTATAGATTTATGAACTTACTTTATTCTTATTTACCATGCGCTCCACTTTATAAGGAAAAGACGGTATTGCAATATGGAGTTCTTCAGTAAGCTGTGCAATTTTGTTGGGTTCTGTCGTTTTGAGGCAATAATTTTACAAAGATAAAAATAAGCTCGCCTTTGTACATCTTAACTTTATATTATCATTTAACTTTGTTGCAATATTTATTTAAAAGGAAATAAGTACTATGTGTTGAGGAGTGTAGTAAGTAATTCCATTTGAAGTTCTGTGGTGTTTTGTTTGGCATGGTGTGACGTCTGTGCCCTTAGTGTAAGTTTTCGGTTATAAAATACGTCTCGATCGCGTTCGCGTTAAAATATCAATTTGTATGCTAACACGAACATCGCAAACGTTCCGCTAGAGGCGCTGTTCGTGTTTCCATACAAAATGAGGTTTTAACGCGAACGCGATCGAGACTTATTTTGTAAACGAAAACTTACACTAAGGGTACGGATATGGTGCGCGTCACCTCGTTTAAGTTAAGCTTAAACATGTATACTATGGCTATCTGTGGGATCCTGTAATTGGCTCTGTGTTGCTATTCCTACTACATATATTGTGTTTTTAGCTGTTGGTTCTCCTTAAATAAATAAATAAATCTTGTAATCTGTTAATTGAATGTGTTTTTATATACATTATAGAGTTTTACAATACAATACAAAGATCTTAATTTACGAGCCAATGACCTAACCAACTTAAAAAGTTTTAAACCCTCCGACATTGTCATTTCAAAGTGCAATAGCTCAAAAACGGCTAAACTAAATTGAATGAACATAGCTAAGAACTAGCACAAGGAAACTCTCTATCACGTAAGAAAACTGCATCGAAAACAGACAGACAGACATTGGCGTCCGGGGGGACTTGTCAGGAGATACGAGGAGACAAGTAAAACTCACAAATGTATACTAAGTATGTAAACTCTTTATTGTACAAAATAAGTAACAAGCACAATTGACAGACATATGTGAAGCCAGTGGTTTGACCTATCGCCGGACCTTTGAGTTTTTCAAAATTCATGTGCGGAATTACATTTGAAATTTACCACGAGCTTTACGGTGAAGGAAAACATCGTGAGGAAACCTGCACAACCTGCGAGACAATTCAATGGTGTGTGTGAAGTTCCCAATCCGCGCTGGGCCCGCGTGGGAACTACGGCCCAAGCCCTCTCGTTCTGAGAGGAGGCCTGTGCCCAGCAGTGGGATGTATATAGGCTGGGATGGGGAGATATATGTACAATGGCGAACTTATCCATTTAAGGGATCTCTACCAGTCAACCTTTGATTGGATGAGAGGAGCATTCAGTTAAGGACGGTAGTGTAGTGCCGCTTAACCAACAACGGTCATTCATCATCATCATGTCAGCCGAAAGACGTCCACTGCTGGACATAGCCTTCCCCAAGGCTCTCCACTCAGAGCGGTCTTGTGCTTTCCGCATCCACCGCGATCCCGAGATCTTAACCAGGTCGTCGCTCCATCTTGTTGGAGGCCTACCGGCAGCT
>NC_133494.1:17910226-17930243 GCF_025370935.1 Choristoneura fumiferana | reverse complement strand
CAAATATTTTGCTTTACATTGATTTTTCGAATAAACTTTAAAGTGTAATAGAAATGAAAAAAAAACTAATTATCTTTAAAAGTCCCTGAAGTAACGTAGTTGAGTTTGACGAGTACGATCTACGTTTTAATTATATGGCCGTGTTATAGGCCACACGGTATTGTCTATTACTGTGTTCATTACGAGTATAGGTACAGGGTGAAACGGAAGACGTGAGCGCCCTACGGGTTAGATTAACTTTTTTTTAACTATTAATTTAAAGCTGTTGCCGCGACTCCATTCGCGTAGAATTCGTTTATCGCTATCCCGCGGAACTATGCAAGGAGAGAGAAAGAGAGACATCAGAAGAAAAGAATACAAAATAAACATCGAAGTGCTTTCCACATGTGTTGTAATATTTAATGCCCAAACTCACGAGTAGGATAAGAAGTAGAGTGAGATAAATTGAAAATACAAACTGAAATATAGATGCACAGAAAAAACAGAAAAATAAGACCATCACTGGGAATCGAACCCAGGTCCTCGGTAATCCGTACCGCGTGCTATACCGCTACACCACTGATGGTCAACGGTACCGACACGAATTTCCCTATGCACCTCATATCTCAGCTTGTTTGTTTCTTACTTAGTCACTTAAGCAGTGACGCTAGCGACATCTATGCCGTAGCCCTCATCGAGAAACTTTTCGGCACTCCATTGGAACTAACCGCTCACCCGGACAAGAGATATCGTTACTAAGCATCAAATTAAGATTGTTTTTTTTTTTTTTTTAAACAATCTTAATTTAGAGTGAGATAGTTAAATGCTCCGCGCGTTTTTAGGTTAAATTGTAGACACAATTTTGTCCGCTCAGATTGTCAGCTTCTGTTTTATTTTATAATCTATGGGTATTATTGCTAACAAAGTTTCCTCTATAACTTTACTATATTACCATTCCTGCCACGTTAAGTTTCATACTAAACTTTTACTTAGATTGAGTAAATGTAAGAACTTTGGGTTAAGTTAGTAATCTCATCAATGATTGTCAAGTTGCGTTGTGCTGCGCTAGAACTTTAACATTGAGAAATGGAGGCACTGAGTTAGCCAGAAAACTTAAGGATATTATAGTTTGCAGTAGTTAGCTATTCAGTCTTATCGGTAAGTCCAAGTTTTCTGACCAGAACGGACGCTTTGTAATACGATGAAGTTTACTATTCTTAATAATTCAAGGCTACAATAATAACGTAAAGCGTATTTTTAGTCTTGAATCATGAAATACTTAGAACTAAATTGATTGGGTTTATGACCCATTTTGGTCCATGGGGTCCTGCCGCACATAGAATCTTGAAAAAATACTAAAGCCCCTGAACTGGAGACCAAAGGGCTGGCAGCTATCCATCGCCACGGGACAATTTCTAGACAGACAGACAACACAGTGATAATATGAGGTAAGGAATCCTAAATATTTAAGTCAATCGGTCACTAGACGCTAGACGGGTGAAGTATGAACCTATACTAGAGTATAGAAAACCTTAACATGTAACTGCTCACAGTCACGCTAGCTCAAAACTAGGCTTGGGATCTTCTGACCTTAAGCCTAGCAGGCACGACCTATGATTGACCTGAGATGATAGTTATGGCGGGCGGAGGCGCTTTACGAGCGCTTGAGGTTAAGGAGATACTTTATACGTATATTTTGTGTAGTTCAAGGGAAATTCCGGGATTTAAAGGTCAAATTGAAAATATCTTTATTCAATGTAGGCTATATTATTCGTATACCTATTCCATATGTATATCATAAAGTTGACATAGATTTATATTCTTTTTTTTACCTTTAATTATATTTTTATTCGGACGACCGGATGGCTAAGTGTTAGAGAACCTGACTACGAAGTTTGAGGTCCTGGGTTCGAATCCCGCCGGGCAGATATTGTGTGAATAACACGAATGTTTGTTCTCGGGCCTTGGATGTTTAATATGTATTAAGTATGTATTTATCTAAATAAGTATGTTTATCCGTTGCCTAGTATCCATAGTACAAGCTTTGCTTAGTTTGGGACTAGGTCAATTGTGTCAAATGTCCCATGATATTTATTTTTATTAATTTTTATTTATTTAATTTACTCTAATTTGACATTGTAAATTTCTATTTTTTTTTTATGTATACATTGACGATCATTTTGTGACTTTCTTATAATTACCTGACATGTGTTTATAATGTATTTTTTCAAAAGGTAATATTTAAATCTATCTAAATGTATCTATCTATCTATATGAATGTCAAAAAGTCTTCAATTATCAAATTTCTGATTCGTGTAACTAGAGCTCGCGACTGTTCTCCTCTAAATTCTTGTGGTAGCTCTGGCTACAAGGGACAGTATAGGCAGTTTGGATTCTATAAAGAAGTCGGAGTCATTAAGCGGAGTCGGTTCCGATATCGGAGCTGGATTTAGTGAATCAGATTACTTTTCGGAGTCGAGATTACCATTTCTAGTTCTCACGTTCTCACTTATCATTCGATTCATACACTCAACACTCACTGCATCAGGCCGTGTATCCGAGACGGACTCAGAGGTCTTGTCCAACACATTTTGGAATCACAATCGTTACTTTAATCGTTACTTTCTGATATTATACGGTATAAGACGAGTACCAATTGAATTATTTAATTTAAATGCTATAGAGAAGCGAGATCGATGGGATTTGTGCTCGCAAAATTACACGGCTTATACATTTTAACACGAATAATGGAATAAACTGTATGCTTAACGTTGTCACGTCCTACTTTCGAATATCCTGGTAACAGGACCCTGTATGATAGAGAAGGGTCCTTAAGAAATTTGCTGTCGTGTTGTCGGCAAATGACTTGTAATCAATATTTTGTATGCTCAGAGGACAGGGGACTCTGACTCTGAGCCAGATTAGGCTAGTGGAAATCTTAGATTAACTTAACATTCGTTTCAAAGTAAAACAATAATTTTGCTCAACCGCCCAAACTTGCTATGCGTTTTTTTGATTTGTTTGCGGGTGACCAAAGTAGTAGTTGGTCATTGATATGGACCTCCGCAAAGTTGCATTCAGCTGGCGCTTTAATAATGTCCATAAAAATGTATAATAAATTACCAGAACAAATGAGAGATGAAGAAAAAGATACAGTGTTCATAAATAATTTAAAATAACCTGTGAGTTAAAAAATCATATTACAGTGTTCAACAATATATAGAAGATAAATTATAGTATGTATGGAATGCAAATATATCAATGTAATAAAATAAAATAATAACCAATAAAAATAATAATCTATGTAATAATTAATTAATATAATAATAATATTTATACTAAAAAATATTAATTTTGTAATTGTAATCTTAATTGCTGCGCCCAACAGGGTACATAATGTGATCTCCTAGTTTAAGTCACACCACCTGTAAAACCATTATGTGCAATAGAGTATTGAGTATTGAAAGTATCGCCTGATTCAATAAATTATTATTCAACATTCGTTTGTCATCAACATTTTTACTTTTGCTCAATGCAATCATAAGATAACAGTCATTGAAAAGTATTTCGATGCAAATGACCATAACCGAAAAACCTATACTTAGGGTACCGGTTCTCATTGAAATTTGGTATGAAGGAAGCACTTCTAGCACAACCTATAAAAAGTCTGAAAATCTTAGTTTTTTATGCCTTTCCGTCTATGCCCACCATCTAAAACGACCTCTGTACATTTTGCTTACAAGAGGGGCTCTGCTAACACTGGTCATCTTCTTCAAGTGCCTCTCCAACTACAGATTATGGGTAAAAGAATATTCATAGATACCTACGAAGGTCGGGCGGGACCCTCGGTGCGCGAATTCGACACGCACTTGGCCGGTTTTATCGAAGCTGTTTGTCAAGAGGATAGCCATTATTAGAAGTGTCGGCAGGACGAGGGGAAACGTTTTGTCGGGGACACTTCAGATCTCCTTTTTAAGTAGTTTGGGGTTTCCACAGAACCCGTTGAACGGAGGTTGAACGTTAGTGCTTCAACCTTAGAACTAAAGCAATAAGAGGGACAGAAACGTTTGTAATTTACTTCGAGAAATGATTTGTCCTTTGTCCTTCTGTTTGCTAATATTGCCTTCACGTTTCTCATTTAACTGTCCGAAGAAAAGTTAAGTTTTCGGAGCGTATTTATGTCCATTTTTATGGTTCTTATAATTCATTTTATGTGATATTTTTATATCCATGAAAATTGCATAATGCCTGCGGGATAGTGCTAGTCTTATTAGGCTGTGTTTCCACCAGAGACGTACGAGGACGAGTTGCGAGGAATGTGTTTTCCATGAATCAATAGAAATTCTTCATTTACCTATCCTCTTACAGCGCAGCTCTAGTGGAAACAGCTAAGCGGAGCGAAGCTAGGTAAATTAAGAGAAGTCTCTTCGTTCCATTCTCCATACAAACGTAGTCCTGGTCTCATTTGAAAACAGAAATAGATGAAATTTTGTAAGTAAGTATGGACTAGACGTACCTATGCCTGTGGCTTTCAGATTTTCGTATAAATGTGTAATATCAGAATTACAGGAGCCCAAAAGAACGATGTCAACTTTGCACGAGAATTACAGACTAATAAAGCATTTTTACAAAAATCGAAAAAACCACAGGCATAGAAAATATAATGAATATCTTGATTGTAAAATATCATTGATTTCTGTGCTAACTTTTCGTATAATATGAGGACAAAGAAACCCAAAATTCAACCGCCCAAATCTTGAAAGCCTACAGCTATCTCGATATAAATAACGGACGTCGTTGCGGAAGGCATGGGGGGGACGGCTGCGAGCGCTTATGTCACGAGCGATAAAGACAGCAATATCCCAAACGAATACCTACCGTGGCCGCGCGGCCGGCAGGGAAACTTCTCTTCTATTGGTTCATGAAAAACACATTCCTTGCAAATCTCTGGTGGAACCCCAGCCTTACTCATCTGCGAATGCGTACGCCTTCTACTTACCGGAGTTCGGTCCCTCAAAGAGCGTGATTAAAGATCCGATCTTCCGGCTATTCATTCATTCAGTCGGCATCGGGTCTTCGTTGCCACATGCTAATGTAATTAAGAGTGTTCGGACAGGAAACGGGGTCAGGGAGTGTTGAATAAAGGTATACAAGTAGCTGTGTACATACTTAGGTGTATTACGCATTATACCTACGTACAGGTCGATTCACAAGAGTTGGCACGAATGGATTGAATGAGTGAATGAAAGTATCTGTGTGTTACCGGATTGACTGGTGCAAATTTGTACTGAAGTTTAATAGTGCGAGGAACCATTAAGCTAATTTTATTAGTTGACATCGATAAAAATGACGTACAACCGTTGTGTAATTTTAAGAATTCGAATTAAGACGAAAAAGAGAACTTTCTAGGTCAACTGTAGTAATTGGAGCCAATTCATCGGAGTCAATTTCATTTCATTTCCGGATACCATATAATTAAGTGTTTTTTAAAGTTGAAATGCCGATGTTTTTCTCTAACACCATTTGAAGTTTTTTGTGAATAACTTTACCCCGAGGATTCAAACGTAATCTTGATGTACGCCTATGTACTTTTAACTTATGGACAACAATATGACGTTGGTATTCAAACTTAGCCATTAGTTGTAATAATGGTGGTTAAAAATTACTTTTTATCAATGTCGGTAAACTTGTCAATTTTTATATTAATCACTAGCACTGGTACATTTTTGCCCCCATCAATCCGGTGTTTGAACATAACTTTCGTTGAACCCATTCGTGCCAGTTTTTGTGAATCGATCTGCATACAAAACCATTTTCTGGGTATCTTCTTTTTGACTATTCGGTGACACTCGGTGTCGAATAAGTTGGCAGTAAGCCTCAGAATGGCCTGTATTATTGATTTTGAGGGTCCCGTACAGTCCTAGGGGTAACAAGCAGTTTGTCAAATTATTTCTATAAAATAATAATTAACGATCACTCTTTTCTAGAAACAATGCATTTAACTTCCCCTTTGTCCAAAATTTTATGAAAATCTTCGCGCAGGTGAAATGCTTCTCCTTATATTTTTGCGAATATCCTGAGTGGATGAGACGAAGAGTGAGTTGAGTGAGTGAGTCGTTGAGTGATATGGACTGGAAAGAAATTTCCAAGCCGCTCTCTTTTCCTCGTTTTCTTCTGCAGCCTGCATTCCTTACATGACAGGTGGAATACACAACGACCGGTTGGTTCAAAGCAGAAGAGGAAAAGTAGTTACTAATTTTAAAAATATAAACTTTTGGTTTCTGAATAGGTTACTAAACTCATCGCGATGCCTACCCTACAAAGAAGCTATCTACTGTAGTTAATATAGAAGTCAGTGACTAATTAGAACCCGCACTTGATAAGCGAGTAGCAAGTTAGTGAAAGTACAGCGCGGTCAATCGGTTCGGTAACTGCAGAAAACTTGATGCGCCCAAAGTGGTCTTGTTTTTGTTGCGATACATTTTACGGTCGTTCCGTTTTGGAGGAGGAAATCTGATTTGATATCACTTATTTCTTTGTTTTTACTGTGAGGTCTCACTCATAATTATATTTTGCAGCGTGCGTAAGTATTTGTGTTAAGTTTTCTTGAAGTGAGTGAATTATGCATGATTTCAATTGAACAGCGAACACAGCTTTTTAACTATTTTTCCGTGTGAATCCAGTGGCTCGATGAGTGATTGATGGATGATTATAAACCTACGACCCCTCGAGCAGAGGATTGCGGGTTCGAACTTCTGAAAATTTCCCCTTGTTTATTTATGGTACCTATTTCAGGTAATCGTCTGCTAATCAAGGAGCTAAAGAGCTCCATTAGTTTAGGCTGAGCGTCGTCTGTCAGTTAGCTACCGTTTATTGAAAATGAAATGAAAATGAAAAATAATTTATTTGCCAATGTTAAATTACGTTACGTTAGAATTTACCTCCATAGCTAGAGCTACTTAACCTTAACAGCGGTTCTCACACTAGGTCGGGCCTGTATCGTGAAAAACCAGTTACCAATATCACAACCAATTTGGCATATTTTTTTTTGTAAGATTTCGCTTTTACAGGGCAGCTGATGGCTAGCATGCATAAAAACACTAAAAGAATCGTACAAGCTATAATTTAAAAGAAACTTTTCAACTTTGATATTGGTAGAAGCATAGCTAGCATCGAAGGAGCTATAACCGATAGTGTCTTTTCAAACGTTGACATTAGCGGAATCATCGGTAGTATCGATGGAGTTATACTTATATCCGATAATGTCTTCTTCAATCTTGATGTTGGCGGAATCATCGATAGTGTCAATAGAGTTATAACCGATAGGGTCTTATCCAACCTTGACATTAGCGGAATCATTGATAGTATCGATAGAGTTATAACCGATAGGGTCTTTTCCAACCTTGACATTAGCTGAATAATCGATAGAATCCATAGAGTTATAACCGATAGGGTCTTTTCCAACCTTGTCATTAGCGGAATCATCGATAGTATCGATAGAGTTATAACCTATAGGGTCTTTTCCAACCTTGACATTAGCTGCATCATCGATAGTATCGATAGAGTTATAACCGATAGGGTCTTTTCCAACCTTGACATTAGCTGCATCATCGATAGTATCGATAGAGTTATAACCGATAGGGTCTTTTCCAACCTTGATATTAGCGGAATTATAGATAGTATCGATGGAGCTATAACCGATGGTGTCTTTTGGAATCGAGAGTGTTCCAGTTGTTAGTGTTCCAATCATAAAATTGGTGGAATTATTAGCAGTATCGGTGGAGATATTACCAACAGTGTCTTCTCCAACCTTAACATTAGCGGAATCATGGTCAGTATCGATGGAGCTTTAGTTTCAACAATTGAATTGCACTGTTGTATAATTGCAGCTTTGCAAAATAAGAAAGTAAATATAAATAAGGAAGTAAAGGTTTACAGTACTCGCAAAGATAACATTAAATTAGCTTAATTCTGCCTCATGAAAACGATAGTGTAAATTATTTCCCTTAGTTTACTTCTCTTTGACCGCGCAGACGGAAAATTTTAATTACATTCCAGAAACAAAGCTTTCGAGTTTTCAGTAACATTATGGCTCTGTTTTTGTACTATTTGTAAATGAGTCTGCTTATTAGTTAAGGGATTAAAATTGGGCTGTTTGTGGTTTTCAACCGTCTTCAAAAAGAAGACACCTGATTTAGGGTCACGTAATAAAATGCAAAAACTGAACCATTATAATTTCAAGATGACTGTCGATCTTTCAGTGGCTTAGCTAGAGACTTAGTACTGATTAGAAAGCTGTTATTTGGCATGTTCAGATAATGATCACTCGGTCAAGCGATAGAATAAAAAAATAGGGTAGTACAATATCCGACACCTAAAATGGAGATGATTTGTGACAATCATCTGCAGAGTGAGATGGATTGGCACATTTTTTAACCCCCGACGCAAAAAGAGGGATGTTATAAGTTTGACCACTGTGTGTCTGTCTGTGGCACCGTAACTCTTAAACGGGCGAATACGGTTTTCTTTGAAATCAGGTTTTCTAGCGATGGTTCTTAGACATGTTTCATCAAAATCGGTGTAGACGTTTTTGAGATATTAAACTTTGAAGTAACAAAGTCGGGGCTTTCCAACTTTGTGTTGTTTGGTGAATGTGGACTGATTTGATTATTGATTGAATCTAACCGACTGTCATTTATTTTATCTAGGTCACTACCCTGTATTAATAGGCACATGACTGTATGCACTTGATTTCGGATACGACAAACAACCAGTGCTATATTTTTTCATAAAGATTCTATGTCCAAATTTAAAGAAATTTTACATTGAAGCTTGCAGCTCAAGAAATGAGGTTCAATTTTGCACATGCAATTTAAATGCGTAGGACGTTTTTATTTTACTTAATGAGCTCAGTATGTACAGTCAGCAGAGTTTGTTGGTTCATTGAACTAACGAGTCTGTTGACGGCGGCTACCGACAGCAAACAAAATTGGTTTGAAATTCAATGTTTGTATGGTACCTAGTAAGTTTATAACTTGAATATTTTTGCTTTGATATTTTTTACGTACAGGAAATTCTATTTAAAATTTATTTGCGTCTGCGTGTATGTTTGTTTGTTAATCTTTCACGCTAAAACGGCTGAACGGATTTGAATGAAACTTGGTATTTAGATAACTAGACGTCTGAAATAACGTACAAACTACTTTTGATCCCAATATTACCGCGGAATCAGGATAAAATTCAAAAAATTCAAGATTGTTAAAATCCACGATGTAATTTTTGGAACATACACGGAATTTTTTGCGTAATTTTGGAATTTAAATTCAACTGCTAGAACTAAAAAAGTTTATAGGTAATAAACTTAAGTAAATCACCTGTTGTATGTAGTAGTGCACAGAATTGATATTATGTAGCTTAAGACATTTTTCGAATTTGGAACGTCAATTTGTTTACGATATTTTGATTTGTTTATTTGGATACGCTACTAAATACTACACACATACAACAGGTCATTTATTTAAGTTTTACTACGAAATTCGAAAATCGAAGTTCGTATCGTACCGTCTCTCTCACTCTCGTACCTCTATTAATAATATTAGCGTCAGCGGGACGCCAAGGTAGGTATTTCCAATTTTGTACTTTGTAGTATAGTTAAAAAAAAAAAATTAAAAATTTAAGCTGTTTATTTCAAGCAAAGAACAAAAATCATTTTACAATCATTAGAGAGTCCTTAATCCTAATTTTAAGGATTTTGCGTGGCCTCGATTAGGGATTGTTTCAAAGTAGAAACCGTAAAACGAATGTCTTGGCTGCGCAATGTACCTACAGCTTAGAGCAACGCGGGCTTCCTACCGGAAGGGAGTAGCCTTAGCGGTAGATTACCTTTAAAACAGTTCTGGCGTTTGTTGCGGGGGGGGGGGGAAATGTGCACACAAGTGCAGTTCCGCACACTTACATGCAAAAACAAAACAGCCAACTGACTGTATTGACGAACTTGTGTACAGATGACTCAAAACTCACACATTGACAGTAACATCACTAAGTTGTTCATCGGCGAAAAGTGGATTTATCGCTTGACCATTAGCGGACTCGATGTTAAAACGAATCCGACAATAATGTACGACTTTGTTGTTTAAATGTAATTAAATAGCAACAATACGATAACAATTTACTTACATGTGAAATGTAACACCATCTTTTTGCAAGTTTGATGTTCAGATCTCTTTTTACAGCAGAAAACTGAACAATTCGGCATTTTTAGCACTGCAACACTGCAACGTTTACTTGCGCGACTCGATTCGGTCTAGTTTGAAATCCGAGCGCGCCTTGTTTTTAAAATTTCGTATGCCCAGGTGGGCTTGTACTTTGACAGAGGGGAACGCGGCAAATGGCTACTCCCTTCCGTAGGAAGCCCGCGTTGCTCTAAGACCTACAGCAGGGCTACTACGAAACTCAAAACTCGAAGTTCGTGTCGTGCGGGCCCTGTGACACTTATACTATTTAATACGAGAGCGAGAGGGACGGTACGACACGAACTTCGAGTTTCGTAGTAGCCCTGCAGTCACCATCACATATTTCAAAGTGGCCAAGACCTTAATAATAGAGTGCATGTTCCGATATTTTTGACCACATTAACCGCTCCGAAATATCTGATGGCAAGTACAGAGAAAATGCTAACCGCATCGCGCGCAGTCGTTCTCAGTCCGTAAGTTAACAAGTCGAGATTAATGTTCCTTGAGAACAGGTGTCGTCTAGAAATTATGTTAATGTTCTATCACGAGAATGCTGCATAACGCTCTCTGACTTATACATTAAGTATGTTACTGTACAACCGGTTTGTTTACGACTAAATTATAGAAGCAGTTAAGCAGACCAGTCTATTATTTAGTTAGTACGCAGAGTCTAGTTTTCCTTTAAATCGATAAAATTAAGTAGTTAAGCACCCCGGGCAGCCGCCCCGGACGCCAATGTCTGTCTGTCTGTTGCATCGTAGCTTTCAAACGCATGGACCGATTTCGATGCAGTTTTCTTATGTGAAAGCGAGTTTCCTTGTGCTTGTTCTTAGCTATGTATTATTCAATTTTTTTTAGCCGTTTTTGAGATATTGCACTTTGAAATGACAATGTCGGAGGGTTTTAAACTTTTTAAGTTGGTTAGGTCATTGGCTCGTAAATTAAGATCTTTGTATTGTATTGTAAAACTCTATAATGTATATAAAACACATTGATTAACAGATTAGAAGATTTATTTATTTATAAGGAGAACCAACAGCTAAAAACACAATATATGTAGTAGGAATAGCAACACAGAGCCAATTACAGGATCCCACAGATAGCTATAGTTAACATGTTTAAGCTTAACTTAAACGAGGTGACGCGCGCCATATCCGTACCCTTAGTGTAAGTTTTCGTTTACAAAATAAGTCGATCGCGTTCGCGTTAAAACCTCATTTTGTATGGAAACACGAACAGCGCCTCTAGCGGAACGTTTGCGATGTTCGTGTTAGCATACAAATTGATATTTAACGCGAACGCGATCGAGACGTATTTTATAACCGAAAATTTACACTAAGGCACAAACGTCACACCATGCAAACAAACACCACAGAACTTCAAATGGAATTACTTACTCCACTCCTCAACACATAGTACTTATTTCCTTTAAATAAATATTGCAACAAAGTTAAATGATAATATAAAGTTAAGATGTACAAAGGCGAGCTTATTTTTATCTTTGTAAAATTATTGCCTCAAAACGACAGAACCCAACAAAATTTCACAGCTTACTGAAGAACTCCATATTGCAATACCGTCTTTTCCTTATAAAGTGGAGCGCATGGTAAATAAGAATAAAGTAAGTTCATAAATCTATAACATTGTAACCCTGGGGCTGTGTCGTAGACTCGTGGGACAAGCATTGGCAGGAGTTGCCTTAGTTTTCCTTTTTTATTGCGTGGAGCGAGGTAAAATGAACAGCATGTGAATTACTACTGGTCTAAGATCCGAACTTCAAAAGATCTGCACCGGTCTGATAATAGAATGAAATGTATTTTATAATAAATTTAGTATATTCATACTAATATTATAAATGCGAAAGTGTGTTTGTTTGTGTGTTTGTATGTATGTTTGTCCGTCTTTCACGTCGAAACGGAGCGACGGATCGACGTGATTTTTGGCATAGAGATAGTTTATGGGCCAGAGAATGACAGAGGCTACTTTTTTCCCCGAAAATACTAATATTATAAATGCGAAAGTGTGTGTGTCTGTATGTATGTTTGTCCGTCTTTCACGTCGAAACGGAGCGACGGATGGACGTGATTTTGGCATAAGGAATATGGGCCGGAGAGTGACATAGGCTACTTTTTTCCCGAAAGTAATGCACAGTTCCCGAGGGAACAGCGCGCGATAACCGAATTCTACGCGGGCGAAGCCGCGGGCAAAAGCTAGTTAGAAAATATATCAGAAATTCATACTATGAGGGTTTCAGTGGCATGTTAGTTGGCGCTAGTATCGTGAGTTCTCTTTGACAACTTTGACTGATGTTTGCGTCGGGATGGGTCGCTAGTGGGCACGTATTTGAATATCGAACATTGAAATTACGATAGTTAAAACATCGACGATCAAAATATCGAAAAACAAAATGTCGAACGATCATAAGGGCAAAATTCTAAATGTCAAAAGGACACATTATTGAATGGTACAATTATCGAATGTTTAAATTTCGAAAATCCTAATATCGACAAATAAAATACCGAAAATTGAAATTTCGAAACATCGAAACGTTTAAATTCTGAATATCGAATACTGATACGAAATTTAATTCTGGCCATAGTTGGACATAGTTGGACCTAACAAGCTCCTCCACGCTGCTCTCGTCGTCGCATCAAATTTTTAAGTTAGATTACTTAGTACCTAGAATTTTAAAGTGAAGTCTGATTAATTCAAACCAAAAGTTTAGGGACGAGGACGGGCGTAGCGAGGACGAGCGTGTTAGGTTGAACTATGTCTAAAACAATATGTCGACTTCTATGCATTAAGTCCTTCGCTTTTTTAATTAATCGAAATTTTAAAGTTCGGTTTTTCATCGGTTGATATTTTGTTTTGATATTAACTTATATCGATCATTCGGCTGTAGATATATATATTATTATTATTTTGAACTTTCGATATTTTTCCCATTCGATATATCGGTTTCAGGGATTCCAGTCGTCGATATAATGATAGTAGATATTTAGATCGTCCGATATTTTAATTTTCGGTATTTTGATCGTCGACTTTTTAACTTTACCTAGATATATTAAATTTCGATTTTCAAATCTCGCTAGTATATAAATTAGTTTATGCTATCACACGAATGCGATACAAACAGAAAACTAAACTCAATAAATGAATACCTAGATGATAGATGATAAATTTAACATAATGTTAATAAATAATCCTAATAGATAAAAGGGACATGATGTAATATTAATTGATTAAGAATTTCATAAAAGTAAGTCAGTTTAATGTGATTGTGATATTTAGCTATAAGATAAAATTATTAATTATATAAAAGCTGCCCTCTTGTATAAATATTGCTGTGCCAACAGGGTCCATGATGATCACATAATCTCTTTGTAACATCTGTAACCATACATTGTGGAAAAGCAATAAAATATTGAGTATTGAGTATTGAGTATTGAGTATTGGGCAATAGAGAAAGCAAGCATTAGGATTAAGATTGGTTTATTGGAATCTTTTTGTATTTTTTATTTCAATTCCAAATTTTTACTTTTACTGTCATCCCGTAAAACCTAAATTGAAAATACAAACTGAAATATAGATGCACAGAAAAATAAGACCATCACTAAGAATCGAACCCAGGTCCTCGGTAATCCGTACCGCGTGCTATACCGCTACACCACTGATGGTCAACCATTAAACCTTATGGTCCATTATGGTCAAGCATTAGACCTTATTTAGATATCCAGAAATATCATGCGATCTCTTATCATTGTGAAACCACGCGGCATTGTATTTATAAGGGACTAACTGCTGTCCGTTACTCCGTAAAGGAAAACATTTACCGCTATCCTACGGGCAATCAAACTATGCAATGTTCCTTGATAAAATCTATTCTTTGTCTTTATACCAAATTTAATCTAAATCAGTTCAGCGGTGTAAGCTTGAAAAAACATACAGTCAGTCAGACAGAGTTAATTTCACATTCTTCGACGGTAACGTACTGCAATTCACCTACATTAAGCTTTGCCGCCTCCTGTCGTGAGTACTCTTTGGCTGCGGCATGCATTTTGCAGATGCTACCCGTAGCATCGAATAGGGTGGTTGCAGAACATTTGACTTGATTTAAAATTTTATTCTACTTATACCTAGCAGTACCTATTGCAGCTTGCAGCAGTCTTTTGACTTTTTCTTCTAAATCCTAGCGTAATAGGGAATATGCATTGTGCATTGAACACAAAAGCAAGCGTTTTTTGACTGTAATACCAAATTTCAGGTTAATCCAACGTTCAGAAAGAGTGAAGAGGTAACAAAGAAACGCACGTAAGCACATACCTACTCTATCGTATTTATAAAATTATTAGGAATCTAAGGGCGTCTACAGCTCTCAAGAAACTCAGCGATAAGATAATTCCAGTATCTGACTTTCGGCAATTTCTAAATTTACCCAAAATTCTTTGAAATGAAACTAAAACGTACACGTAATGCAGATATGGTATTTACTCATGGCAGATGGCAGATAAGCAAATTTGCGCTGTCCCCAACGATATACACAATTACATCTTATAGATAGTAGAAACTACAAGGTAGAAGCGAGCATCCCGCTAACTTGAGACTTATCCGATTCCATCAGCTAAATAAGGCTCGTTTTATTTCCCAGCCCGTTTTTCCCGCCTTTGCGGAAACGCCAAAAGCTGCTTATCTTAAGCAAATTTTGCCCGAAGTATATGCATGTTTTAGCAATATTGCCCGCGTCAGTATTTACATTTTGCACTGTTATCACCCGGGCAAAGTTTTATGTGAGAAAGCAGTTTCTAAGTTGAAGATACAAAGTTTCCGAGATACGTGAAATACGTTTGATTTTATTGAGTGTTCGACGATGAATTTCGCCCGATGGAAATGTTGGAAGTTTTGATTTCACAGTTTGATTTTGATTTGAAGAATCGAATGCTGCGTTGATGTATTTTAGAATGGTCTGTGTTGAACAACAAAGTAATGTTGTTCTTCTATTGTAAATTTAACTTTGGGGAAATAAAGCACGTTGCATAACATTGGACGGAGGTAACTTTGCCATTGGAAATTGACGACATCACAAAACAGAATAGTTCAGAAGTCAATCTCCTGTGTGTACTTCACTTTTCATACCTATGCTCGGCGGTCGCTCTAAGGTTGTCAATTATGGCTTATGCACCAAAAAACTATCGTGGTAGTGGAACTCGTATCTAGTTGTTTGATTTAATTTTATTGTTGAGAATGATACGGGAAGAATGGAAATATAAATTAATAACTAAAATATTTTAATTTTAATGACATTTTTATATTATTTAAATTTGTCACAGAAAATATCTTGCGACGATTTCGTTATTGGCGAAGTTTACGATTATTTAATTTAAACAACCGTGCACTGAACAGTTATAATAACTTTTTTTTTGTTGCTCCATTTTTGCATAAAAAAGTTCACAGACGCGTGTCTTAAGCGGATGGCACTCGCGCTCGCACTGGTCCCAACCGGTCCGAGATATCGTGTCCGTGAGCAGTGTCTATGTGTGCGTTGCTTTAGCGCACTTGTATGGAGATTGATTTCTGAACTATCTGTTTTGTGACGACATGTTATATTTTTGGTTAGTTTGATTGAATATGGCTTATGTGGGCAGCATACCTACTCGAAACTGGATTTTGCTTTTAGAATGAAAATTTCTGCGGAACAAAAAGCCAGGATATTTAAACAGTGCATAATGACGGTGCTCACTTATGACACTGAAACCTAGGTATTGACGAAAGTCGTGATCAATCGATTGCAAGTGGCCCAGAGGGCAGTGGAGAGGAAGCTGGTAGGAGTGTCGCTGATGGACCGCAAAACAGACAAATGGCTTCGAAATCAAAGCAAAGTTGCAGACCTGACAAAACGAGTGGCTACAAATCCACATGAAAATACCACAGATATAGATTACACTAGATAACGCAAACACCTCAATCTGTATGAAAGAGTCATGATTAGTCAGTTAGCGGTCAGCCTTTGTATGGGGCCAACCCCGACGTTTGGTCGGGGTTCGGACACGCGAAGTACATGCATTTGCGTAATCTAGTGTAATCTATATCTGTGGAAAATACTAACCGCTCGAGGCGAGGCGGTGCTGGTCGGGTGCCGGGTGGCTGTATTGAGCTGTGGCATACACCGTATCATGCCATGACCGTAATAGGAACTTATGGCACGGAATGTAACGCGACACGGATTACAACATGTCAACGCCGTGCCATACCCATAAGAAGCGTATCGGATCATAATCGGATGGTATCGGCACTGTTTTTGACGCTCCGTGCATGGCACGCGACGGTGACGGTTGGTTAAGGAACGTGCTAGTGGGCATAGTCTCGCATACGTTTCAATACGAAGAATATATTTTTGCCTGACACGGTGTAAACATGATACGGTGTAATGGTCATCATCATCATCGTCATCAGCCGGAAGACGTCCACTGCTGAACAAAGGCCTCCCCCTTAAAACGTCACAATGAACGACCACTTGCATCCACCGGTTTCCCGCAACTCTCACGATGTCGTCAGTCCACCTGGTGGGAGGCCTGCCAACGCTTCGTCTTCCGGTTCGTGGTCACCACTCGAGGACTTTTCACCCCCAACGGTTATCTGTTCTTCGAGCTATGTGGCCCGCCCATTGCCACTATAACTTGCATATTTTTACAGCTACGAGTTGCCGGTGTGTCATGGTTTTTTTTATTCGATTGAATGGCAAACGAACAAGTGGGTCTCCTGATGGTAAGAGATCACCTACCGCCCATAAACATCTGCACAAATTGCAGATTGCCAACCTAGAAGCCTAAGATGGGATACCTCAAGTGCCAGTAATTTCACCGGCTGTCTTACTATCCACGCCGAAACAACACCTAGTAGTAGTAGGGAGTGACCTCAATTTGTTTTCCTTTCCACAGGCGGTCTCTTCACCCTCGGCAAGGTGCTGAACTTCTTCCCGGTCGGCGGGGAGCGGGAGTGCCAGCCTTCGGGGTACAGGACGGCCCGCGCTGGCATCTGTCTTAACCCGTACGACTGCAGGCAGAGGGAGGGGCAGTCCGCCGGCGACTGCGCACACGGGCTAGGCGTCTGCTGCGTTTGTAAGTAAATAAAAAATACATTTTTAATACAAGCTTTTTTTGCTGACTGTACTTTTTGTAACTCTGCTTGCATCATCATGCAAACTACATTTCCGTGCTAAATTTAAAGTCGATGGCCATTAACCGTTGAGGAGTTTTGCCCTGCGGAGACGATCCTGGACGGACTACCAGGACGTCGCTGCAAGATTATTGTATTGTTAATTTGTCACCAGATTTACATAAGTATGCCAAATTTCCAGCCAGACCTCTGAAAGTGGGTCAAATGTAAGATTTGACCCGCACATACATACATTACATACATTGCAAGTTAAATAAAACCTTGCAATAAAAACACATAAATAAACCTCCTTCGGGCATTCGGGTAAAAATAATCAAACATTTTGTGCAGTTGATTTTTTTATTTAAATAGATAGAAGATAGATTTCATTAACAGAAAGTTAGACTACAGATCAACACGAGCTACTATTTATTCCGAAAATGTGTTAAATGTGTACCGATACAAACGCTATACGCACGCGCAGCGGCGTCTTTAGCCCGTAGCGCCCGTGTGCAATTATTACTTTAGCGCCATCTAGGAAGCGCGCGGTCAAAATGGAATAGGTACAAAGTGCCGCGGCCGGCGCCCCTAACACCGCTGCGCCCGTGTGCAACGCACACCCTGTGCCCCTAGTGTAAGTTTTCGGTTACAAAATAAGTCTTGATCGCGTTCGCGTTAAAATCTTAATTTGTATGGAAACACGAACAGCGCCTCTAGCGGAACGTTTGCGATGTTCGTGTTTCCATACAACTTGAGATTTTACGCGAACGCGATCGAGACGTATTTTGTAACCGAAAACTTACACTAGGGGTACTGCACTATAGGTAAAGACGCCTCTGCGCACGCGAGTTGTGTGGCCGCTCCATGGAAAGAATTTCGCTGTCAACGCGTGATGATAGAGCGTAAAAGACATGGTGTACAAAGGTTATAATAAGTCGCTTGGCGAAGTATTAAGGGAACGTTGATTCCTTTACCTCATTTACCCACCAACCAATCTCCATTGTAGTCTCAGCATAACCATTATCGACTGATTTATGTTGCTTTGTTTGAATTTGTTAAAAGTTACAGACTATTGTGTGCGAAACTGCATATTGCAGCCATGTGCAAGTAGGGAGGTAGTTGCTAACGGTTAGCAGTACATCATTTTGTTTTATTGTGCAACTTTCTTTACATTTTAAAGTTATTAACCTTAGTTTTATCCTGCAGTTAGCTATGTCTGACCTAGCTTCAGAACGCACCTGAGCCCTGAGCTGTGCTTTTTATAAACACTTTATTGTACAAAAGAACATTTTTAACAAAAAAGTAAAACCGACTCCAAAAAATAAAAAAAAATACAAAAAATGGAACCGACTACAAAACCCTTGAAAATATTTTTCTAGGTAAGTACCTACGTACTAGCTCGAAGTCGGTGCCTCAGCACGAGCCAGCAGGAGTGGGACAATAGTCGTCTACCTCACCACCTATACCTACTATGGGTTTCAATCCCTTCTGCTGGGTCGTGCTGGCTCGCGCTGAGGCACCGACTTCCAAACTGGTACCTAGATTCCTTAATCTAACAAAATAAAAGAAACAAATGATATGCTGCCAACTGGCGGCATTCATTGTTATGCGGATGATAGTACGGTTGATGCCTCTTACACCGGCCGCGCCAATATTTCTCGGGAAAACGTAAGAGTGCCGAAACAAACTTGTGTCTGAAATTGAGACTTCCCTAGTAGAAGTTTCAGAATGGGTCGACTTAATTTAGTCCGTTTTAACCCCACAAAGACACAAGTTTGCGCGTTTACCACAAAAAAAGTCTGCGTTTGTCGGCATCACCTCTTTCGAAAAGCACTTCCCTAGCTACCACAGCCAGTATCGGAATCCTTGGTATCGACACTCTCGAGTGAAGTCCAGTTCCGCGCGCCATTTAGAGGGTAAGGCTAAATTAGCCTCAAAGAAACTCGGGCTCCGCTGCTCAACAGATCGAGACAGTATTTTTCACTTCGCCCACCGCCTCCAGCTTTATAAGGCGCAGGTTCGCCCACATATGGAATACTGCTCTCATCTGTGGGCAGGGGCTCCCCAGTACCAGCTTCTCCCTCTGGACCGCAATACAACGGAGAGAGCGACCGAATAGCCGGCTGCCACGAAGTTTCCGATCGACTTGACTCTTTTGGCGCTGCGTAGAGATGTAGCTTCACTGTGCATCCTCTATCGCAATGTACAACGGGGAGTGCTCCGAGGAATTATTCGGCTTGATCCCTGCCGCATCCTTTCGCCACCGACCTACGCGACAACACTTCCATCCTCACCATTTAGATGGTTGGCGGTCCTCTACTGTGCGTTTTTCCAGAAATTTTCTGCCTCGCACAGCAAAAACTCTGGGAATGAGCTATCGCCCGCGGTATTCCCGGACCGCTATGACCTTCAAGTTTTCAAGAAAAGAGCGTACTCCTACCTTAAAGGCCGGCAACGCACTTGTGACTCTTCTGGTGTGCAGGTGTCCATGGGCGACGGTAAATCGCTTAACCATCAGGCGGATCCGCCTGCTCGTTTGCCCCTATACCATAAAAAAAAAAAAAAAAAAAAAAAAAAAGGTATTATTTTGCTTTCTGTTTTATCGGCGGTTCAGTTTTTTTTGTCAAAAATGTTTTTATTTTATACTTTTTTCC
>NC_133494.1:17884232-17910126 GCF_025370935.1 Choristoneura fumiferana | reverse complement strand
ATGTGACAATCCATCTCATTCTGCAGATGATTGTCACAAATCATCTCCATTTTAGGTGTCGGATATTGTACTACCCTATTTTTTTATTCTATCGCTTGACCGAGTGATCATTGTCTGAACATGCCAAATAACAGCTTTCTAATCAGTACTAAGTCTCTAGCTAAGCCACTGAAAGATCGACAGTCATCTTGAAATTATAATGGTTCAGTTTTTGCATTTTATTACGTGACCCTAAATCAGGTGTCTTCTTTTTGAAGACGGTTGAAAACCACAAACAGCCCAATTTTAATCCCTTAACTAATAAGCAGACTCATTTACAAATAGTACAAAAACAGAGCCATAATGTTACTGAAAACTCGAAAGCTTTGTTTCTGGAATGTAATTAAAATTTTCCGTCTGCGCGGTCAAAGAGAAGTAAACTAAGGGAAATAATTTACACTATCGTTTTCATGAGGCAGAATTAAGCTAATTTAATGTTATCTTTGCGAGTACTGTAAACCTTTACTTCCTTATTTATATTTACTTACTTATTTTACAAAGCTGCAATTCTACAACAGTCAATTTCAATGATTGAACTATGTTGGCTGAGACACTCTTGTTGGTAATTTCCTTGCTAATGATTCCGAATGATTGAACACTAACAACTGAAACATAAGACATGGACGATCCGAAACACACCATAATAGCTCGATCGATACTACCACAATTCTGCTAATGTTATGGTTGAAAGACAGGAACTGGATGATACTCTCGATTATAGCTCCATCGATCTATGGAAAAGACCCATCGGTTATAACTCGATCGATACTATCGATGATTCCGCTAATGTCAAGGTTGGAAAAGACCCTATCGGTTATAACTCTATGGATTCTATCGATATTCCGCTAATGTCAAAGTTGGAAAAGACCCTATCGGTTATAACTCTATCGATACTATCAATGATTCCGCTAATGTCAAGGTTGGAAAAGACCCTATCGGTTATAACTCTATCGACACTATCGATGATTCCGCCAACATCAAGGTTGGAGAAGACATTATCGATTATAAGTATAACTCCATCGATACTACCGATGATTCCGCTAATGTCAAAGTTTGAAAAGACACTATCGGTTATAGCTCCATCGATGCTAGCTATGCTTCTACCAATATCAAAGTTGAAAAAGACAATATCGGTTGGCATTTTCTTTTAAATTATAGCTTGTACGATTCTTTTAGAGTTTTTATGCATGCTAGCCATCAGCTGCTCTGTAAAAGCGAAATCTTACAGTTTTTTTTATGCCAAATTGGTTGTGGTATTGGTAACTGGTTTCTCACGATACAGGCCCGACCTAGTGTGTGAACCGCTGTTAAACTTTAGTTCCTACCTTTAGGTTAAGTAGCTCTAGCTATGGAGGTAAATTCTAACGTAACGTAATTTACCATTGGAAAATAAATTATTTCTAATTTTCATTTCATTTTCAATAAACGTAGCTAACTGTCAGACGACGCTCAGCCTAAACTAATGGAGCTCTTTAGCTCCTTGATTAGCAGACAATTACCTGAAGTAGGTACCTTAAATAGAAGAGGGGAAATTTTCAGAAGTTCGAACCCGCAATCCTCTGCTCGAAGGGTCGTAGGTATATAATCATCCATCAATCACTCATCGAACCACTGGATTCACACGGAAAAATAGTTAAAAAGCTGTGTTCGCTGTTCAATTGAAATCATGCATAATTCATTAAAATAATTTACTCGCTTCAAGAAAACTTAACACAAATACTTACGCACGCTGCAAAATATAATTATGAATGAGACCTCACAGTAAAAACAAAGAAATAAGTGATATCAAATCAGATCCAAAACGGAACGACCGTAAAAATGTATCGCAACAAAAACAAGAACAGTTTGGGCACATCAAGTTTTTGTAGTTACCGAACCGATTGACCGCGCTGTACTTTCACTAACTTGCTACTCGCTTATCAAGTGCGGGTTCTAATTAGTCACTGACTTCTATATTAACTACGGTAGATAGCTTCTTTGTAGGGTAGGCATCGCGATGAGTTTAGTAACCTATTTAAACCAAAGTTTATATTTTTAAAATTAGTTTATTTTTATTCTTCTTTATAAGTGGAAACTGTTTTGGCTTATGTATCATCTAAATTAATTTATATTCAACTGTGTCATATATGCTGTTCGTTTCCCAAATAAATAAATAAATAAATTAGTAACTTCTTTTTCCTCTTCTGCTTTGAACCAACCGGTCGTTGTGTATCCACCTGTCATGTAACGAATACAGGCTGCAGAAGGAAACGAGGAAAAGAGAGCGGCTTGGAAATTTCTTTCTAGTCCATATCACTAAATGACTCACTCACTCAACTCACTCTTCGTCTCATCCACTCAGGATATTCGCAAAAATATAAGGAGAATCATTTTACCTACGCGAAGATTTTCCATAAAATTTTGGACAAGGGGGAAGTTAAATGCATTGTTTCTAGAAAAGAGTGATCGTTAATTATTATTTTATAGAAATAATTTGACAAACTGCTTGTTACCCCTAGGACTGTACGGGACCATCAAAATCAATAATACAGGCCATTCTGAGGCTTACTGCCAACTTATTCGACACCGAGTGTCACCGAATAGTCAAAAAGAAGATACCCAGAAAATGTTCTATATGCAGATCGATTCACAAAAACTGGCACAATAATTGATTCAACGAAAGTGGGGGCAAAAATGTACCAGTGCTAGTGATTAATTAAAAATCTATTAAGTTTATCGACATCGATAAAAAGTAATTTTTAACCATCATTATTACAATTAATGGCTAAGTTTGAATACCAACGTCATATTGTTGTCCATAAGTTAAAAAGGTCATGATGATTACGTTTGGATCCTCGGGATAAAATTATTCACAAAAAACTTCAAATGGTGTTAGAGAAAAACATCGGAATTTCAACTTTAAAAACATTAAATGATATTGTATCCGGAAAAGAAATGGAACTAAGGTCGTACAGAAGAAATTCATCAACACTATAAATTGTTTGAATTGGCTCCAATTACTACAGCACCTGCACAAACCTGCGAAGCAATTCAATGGTGTGTGTGAAGTTCCTAATTCGCACTGGGCCCGCGTGGTAACTGGCCCAAGCCCTCTTGTTCTGAGAGGAGGCCTGTGCCCAGCAGTGGGACGTATATAGGCTGGGATGATGACTACAGTTGACCTAGAAAGTTCTCTTTTCTTCTTAATTCGAATTCTGAAAATTACACAACGGTTGTACGTCATTTTTATCGATACCAACTAATAAAATTAGCTTAATATGTCCTCGCACTATTAAACGTCAGTGCAAATTTGCACCCGTCAATCCGGTAACACACAGATACTTTCATTCACTCGTTCAATCCATTCGTGCCAGCTCTTGTGAATCGACCTGTACCTACGTAGGTATAATGCGTAATACACCTAAGTATGTACACAGCTACTTGTATACCTTTATTCAACACTCCCTGACCCCGTTTCCTGTCCGAACACTCTTAATTACATTAGCATGTGGCAACGAAGACCCGATGCCGACTGAATGAATGAATAGCCGGAAGATCGGATCTTTAATCACGCTCTTTGAGGGACCGAACTCCGGTAAGTAGAAGGCGTACACATTCGCAGATGAGTAAGGCTGGGGTTCCACCAGAGATTTGCGAGGAATGTATTTTTCATGAACCAATAGAAGAGAAGTTTCCCTGCCGGCCGCACGGCTACGGTAGGTATTCGTTTGGGATATTGCTGTCTTTATCGCTCGTGACATAAGCGCTCGCAGCCGTCCCCCCATGCCTTCCGCAACGACGTCCGTAATTAATATCGAGATAGCTGCAGGCTTTTTCAAGATTTGGACGGTTGAATTTTGGGTTTCTTTGTCCTCATATTATAGTTAGCACAGAAATCAATGATATTTTACAATCAAGATATTCATTATATTGTCTATGCCTGTGGTTTTTTCGATTTTTGTAAAAATGCTTTATTAGTCTGTAATTTTCGTGCAAAGTTGACATCGTTCTTTTGGGCTCCTGTAATTCTGATATTACACATTTATATGAAAATCTGAAAAACCACAGGTACGTCTAGTTCATACTTACAAAATTTCATCTATTTCTGTTTTCAAATGAGACCAGGACTACGTTTGTATGGAGAATGGAACGAAGAGACTTCTCTTAATTTACCTAGCTTCGCTCCGCTTAGCTGTTTCCACTAGAGCTGCGCTGTAAGAGGATAGGTAAATGAAGAATTTCTATTGATTCATGGAAAACACATTCCTCGCAACTCGTCCTCGTACGTCTCTGGTGGAAACACAGCCTAATAAGACTAGCACTATCCCGCAGGCATTATGCAATTTTCATGGATATAAAAATATCACATGAAATGAATTATAAGAACCATAAAAATGGACATAAATACGCTCCGAAAACTTAACTTTTCTTCGGACAGTTAAATGAGGAAACGTGAAGGCAATATTAGCAAACAGAAGGGACAAAGGACAAATCATTTCTCGAAGTAAATTACAAACGTTTCTATCCCTCTTATTGCTTTAGTTCTAAGGTTGAAGCACTAACGTTCAACCTCCGTTCAACGGGTTCCGTGGGAACCCCAAACTACTTAAAAAGGAGATCTGAAGTGTCCCCGACAAAACGTTTCCCCTCGTCCTGCCGACACTTCTAATAATGGCTATCCTCTTGACAAACAGCTTCGATAAAACCGGCCAAGTGCGTGTCGAATTCGCGCACCGAGGGTCCCGTACTTTGTAGGTATCTATGAATATTCTTTTGCCCATATTCTGTAGTTGGAGAGGCACTTGAAGATGATGAATGTCCAGTGTTAGCAGAGCCCCTCTTGTAAGCAAAATGTACAGAGGTCATTTTAGATGGTGGGCGTAGACGGAAAGGCATAAAAAACTAAGATTTTCAGACTTTTTATTGGTTGTGCTATAAGTGCTGCCTTCATACCAAATTTTGATGAGAACCGGTACCCTATAGGTTTTTCGGTTACAGTCATTTGTATCGAAATACTTTTCAATGACTGTTATCTTATGATTGCATTGACTAGCAAAAGTAAAAATGTTAATGACAAACGAATGTTGAATAATAATTTATTGAATCAGGCGTTACTTTTAATACTCAATACTCAATAGTTTATTGCACATGACCACATGATGGTTTTACAGGTGGTGTGACTTAAACTAGGAGATCACATTATGTACCCTGTTGGGCGCAGCAATTAAGATTACAATTACATAATTAATAATTTTAGTATAAATATTATTATTATATTAATTAATTATTACATAGATTATTATTTTTATTGGTTATTATTTTATTTTATTACATTGATATATTTGCATTCCATACATACTATAATTTATCTTCTATATATTGTTGAACACTGTAATATGATTTTTTAACTCACATGTTATTTTAAATTATTTATGAACACTGTATCTTTTTCTTCATCTCTCATTTGTTCTGGTAATTTATTATAAATTTTTATGGACATTATTAAAGCGCCAGCTGAATGCAACTTTGCGGAGGTCCATATCAATGACCAACTACTACTTTGGTCACTGCAAACAAAGCTAAAAAACGCATAGCAAGTTTGGGCGGTTGAGCAAAATAATTGTTTTAGTTTGAAACGAATGTTAAGTTAATCTAAGATTTCCACTAGCCTAATCTGGCTCAGAGTCAGAGTCCCTGTCCTCTGAGCATACAAAATATTGATGCAAGTCATTTGCCGACAACGCGACAACAAATTTCTTCAGGACCCTTCTCAATCATACAGGGTCCTATTACCAGGATATTTGAAAGTAGGACGTGACAACGTTAAGCATACAGTTTTATTCCATTATTCGTGTTAAAATGTATAAGCCGTGTAAGTTTGTGAGCACAAATCCCGTCGATCTCGCTTCTCCGTAGCATTTAAATTAAATAATTCAATTGGTACTCGTCTTATACCGTATAATATCAGAAAGTAACGATTAACGTAACGATTGTAATTCCAAATGTGTTGGACAAGGCCTCTGAGTCCGTCTCGGATACACGGCCTGATGCAGTGAGTGTTGAGTGTATGAATCGAATGATAAGTGAGAACGTGAGAACTAGAAATGGTAATCTCGACTCCGAAAAGTGATCTGATTCACTAAATCCAGCTCCGATATCGGAACCGACTCCGCTTAATGACTCCGACTTCTTTATAGAATCCAAACTGCCTATACTGTCCCTTGTAGCCAGAGCTACCACAAGGAATTTAGAGGAGAACAAAGAAACAAGAAATTTGATAATTGAAGACTTTTTGACATTCATATAGATAGATAGATACATTTAGATAGATTTAAATATTACCTTTTGAAAAAATACATTATAAACACATGTCAGGTAATTATAAGAAAGTCACAAAATGATCGTCAAATGTATACATAAAAATAAAAATAGAATTTACAATGTCAAATTAGAGTAAAATTAAATAATAATTAAAGGTAAAAACAAGAATATAAATCTATGTCAACTTTATGATATACATATGGAATAGGTATACGAATAATATAGCCTACATTGAATAAAGATATTTTCAATTTGACCTTTAAATCCCGGAATTTCCCTTGAACTACACAAAATATACGTATAAAGTATCTCCTTAACCTCAAGCGCTCGTAAAGCGCCTCCGCCCGCCATAACTATCATCTCAGGTCAATCATAGGTCGTGCCCGCTAGGCTTAAGGTCAGAAGATCCCAAGCCTAGTTTTGAGCTAGCGTGACTGTGAGCAGTTACATGTTAAGGTTTTCTATACTCTAGTATAGGTTCATACTTCACCCGTCTAGCGTCTAGTGACCGATTGACTTGAATATTTAGGATTCCTTACCTCATATTATCACTTTGTTGTCTGTCTGTCTAGAAATTGTCCCATGGCGATGGATAGCTGCCAGCCCTTTGGTCTCCAGTTCAGGGGCTTTAGTATTTTTTCAAGATTCTATGTGCGGCAGGACCCCATGGACCAAAATGGGTCAAAAAGCCAATCAATTTAGTTCTATTTTATGATTCAAGACTTTAAAAATACGCTTTACGTTATTATTGTAGCCTTGAATTATTAAGAATAGTAAACTTCATCGTATTACAAAGCGTCCGTTCTGGTCAGAAAACTTGGACTTACCGATAAGACTGAATAGCTAACTACTGCAAACTATAATATCCTCAAGTTTTCTGGCTAACTCAGTGCCTCCATTTCTCAATGTTAAAGTTCTAGCGCAGCACAACGCAACTTGACAATCATTGATGAGATTACTAACTTAACCCAAAGTTCTTACATTTACCCAATCTAAGTAAAAGTTTAGTATGAAACTTAACGTGGCAGGAATGGTAATATAGTAAAGTTATAGAGGAAACTTTGTTAGCAATAATACCCATAGATTATAAAATAAAACAGAAGCTTTACAATCTGAGCGGACAATTGTGTCTACAATTTAACCTAAAAACGCGCGGAGCATTTAACTATCTCACTCTAAATTAAGATTGTTTTGATGGCTTAGTAACGATATCTCTTGTCCGGGTGAGCGGTTAGTTCCAATGGAGTGCCGAGTTTCTCGATGAGGGCTACGGCATAGATGTCGCTAGCGTCACTGCTTAAGTGACTAAGTAAGAAACAAACAAGCTGAGATATGAGGTGCATAGGGAAATTCGTGTCGGTACCGTTGACCATCAGTGGTGTAGCGGTATAGCACACGGTACGGATTACCGAGGACCTGGGTTCGATTCCAGTGATGGTCTTATTTTTCTGTTTTTTCTGTGCATCTATATTTCAGTTTGTATTTTCAATTTATCTCACTCTACTTCTTATCCTACTCGTGAGTTTGGGCATTAAATATTATAACACATGTGGAAAGCACTTCGATGTTTATTTTGTATTCTTTTCTTCTGATGTCTCTCTTTCTCTCTCCTTGCATAGTTCCCGCGGGATAGGGATAAACGAATTCTACGCGAACGGAGTCGCGGGCAACAGCTTTAAAATTAATAGTTAAAAAAAAGTTAATCTAACCCGGTAGGGCGCTCACGTCTTCCGTTTCACCCTGTACCTATACTCGTAATGAACACAGTAATAGACAATACCGTGTGGCCACGGCCATATAATTAAAACGTAGATCGTACTCGTCAAACTCAACAACGTTACTTCAGGGACTTTTAAAAATAATTAGTTTTTTTTAATTTTTATTACACTAAAGTTTATTCGAAAAAGCAATGTAAAGCAAAATATTTTATATTTGTAGCGTGACAGGCGACGTCTCAGTTGGGTACTAGGATGGCGTACATTGAATATACGATTAAGTTTGTTAGAAAAAAAAGTTAAATTTTAATTTTAATTAAGTGGAACCATGATGATCCAATGAGGGCTAACTAGATACTGTTGCTCAGTATGGCTTTCAAACTTTTATTACCTCCATATTTAATACACCCGTTATTCATTACCTATACAGTATCTGGGCCACACATTTTAGACAGCCTAACGCTTTAAAGGTTAATGACGGGTACTGTTTCTGGTTTATTCTATAATCTATGGCAATACCATGGAGGTAGTAAACATAGGTTTTTATCGCAGTACAAAGCGGCAACGACAAGTGGTAAAACGGAATGGGTTAAATCTTAGATATAGCTAGTTAGTTGGATGTTGACTGGACCTGAATCTCAACTTGGTTACGGCTCGACTCTTTAACGATCCATCATTCCTTTAAGTAACTGTGTCCCTTTGTCACTGAGAGCTTGGATTGAGGTTGTTACGTGTGTGCTGTACCGATATAATACGAATATTGTACATTTTTTGCAGATGAGCAGGTTTACAATACAATAATCCTTTATTGTAGGTATAATTCTGAGTCAGCGACCGTTCCACTTTCTTTTCATTTGTTTTATCCTGTATTTTTTCGTTTTCTTTTTTTTTGTTTTCTTGTGTATGTATCATTGTGTTATTTTTTTGTATATATGTCTCTCGGTTAGTGAATATATAAATGTCTTCTTTCTTTCCTTCTTTGTATGTATTATTATTATTATTATTATTGAAATGATACACTAGCAGCTCTTAGAGCTGATGCGTGTACATCACTGCACTTGTGTTTTTAGTCTCTCTTCTTTAAGTATTTTGTCTAGTCTACTTTTAAAACTGTTCACTGAAGGTGCACTTATCACAAGTTCTGGGAGAGCATTCCACGAGTTAACAACACGATAGGGTAGGGTAGGGTAGGGTATGTGGAGATTTTCCAAGGTAAGCAATAGCATTAGAGTAATATCTTCCAAGCAACCTTTACAATAGACAGAAGTAAGTAGTAGTAGTTAGTAGGTTTCTAGTTTCTACGTGACGTTGAACTATAATTTTATTGCATTACCTATCGCATGTTGGTGAAATAAATCTCACTAAATCTCACCTGCCCCACAAATTTCGGAACCCATTGATCCAATTCAATAGAGTACGTGCTTAGATCCAGTACAAATTAGTACCAGCATATAGTACTAGTCTCCAGCCTGAATATTTTCTAGTGCTGGACCCACGCATTCGAACACTGCCAGCCTCTTCGGAACCTTGCCTAAGGAAGTCCCTTAAATATATTTACTTAATTTAAGTTCAGGATAAACATACCTAAATATAGTTAAAGTTTAATTGTTAGACCACAAACAACTTAATCATATATTCCCTATGACGTCGTACGCTTATATATATATGATAAAGAGCTATAAGTAGCTAAAATTCGGTCTGTCGACTTTATAGAAGTTGGAATATCGAAACATCTTCTGGTATAGCTTCTTCGTGGGCTTCTCTTCCTTGTTTCCTCCATGGCAACACTTAGTTTCATAAAACAATGTTGCCAACCAAACAAAAGAAAACTTCGCCCCTGAACTTGGCGGGCAATAAATAAGATATTCTGCACATTATCTTTGCTCCGAGCATCTGGTTAATAACGCTTGGGTGTTTGCCGCTAATTTGGCCGGAAAGTTGGCTGTTTTTTGCAAAAGTTTGCCGGAATTTAGCCGTTTGTTATGCAAAAATGCGACTGTAAATAACGTGGGAGATACAGTATTTGCTCTGTTCAGGATTCCGCGCCTAAAATGATGCAAACAATTTTAAACACCGCGTTTGAGTCGAAAATGTTTCAAATGTTTTCGGATCAATGCCAATTAATTATACTAAAGACTTGGATGGCAGACATAGTTCTTTATTTTATTTTATGTAAGTTTGTTAAGCTTAGGATAGTTTCACTTCAGTAAATATTATTTATACGTAGTATTGGTAGAATAAAATTATAAATATTTCGTAATCATAATTTGATTGCTGGGTGAGCGGTTGGTTCCGAAAGAGTGTGACGTCTCTCGATGAGAGCAGAACATAGATGTCGCTAGTGCTGCTGCATAAGTAGCGTAGTAGAAATAAGCAACCTGAGATATATGCATAGGAAAAATTCGTGTCTAGATTCCAGTCCAGCGGTGGTGTAGGGGTTATAGCACGCAGCACGGATTTCTGAGGACCTGGGTTCGATTCCCAGCGCTGGTCTCTTTTTCTGGTTTTTCTGTGCATCCATGTCTCAGTTTGTATTTTCGAAATATTTCGTAGCCAAACTGAATATGCATTGATCGTGTCACCTCAAACAATTTGCTTTGTTTACTACTAGGGTGATCTGTCGGCATAATGGAGAAAACTTTGTAATTGATAGGCTTATTTGAACCCTGATGGCATCCATCATTGATGGAAACGAAACGAGCCAGCGCGACGTTAAAACTTCATGATTTATTTACGCGGCACAAACCAAGCATTATCCAAATTTTGTAATTGGATATTTATTGTTGACTCTATATTTGGGTCACGCTTCGATTTGTTCAAATGTGTACAGTCAAATCAATTTGATTTGTGATACCATAGAACCTTACTGGCTAATGTAATGAATTTCATCCTTAATAATACTGCTATTCCGCGTAGCCAACAATAGCTAATACCGCGTAGCTGACTTGAATTATTGCAGGAGAGGGTTTAAATTAATTGTAGATTGATAAACAAGTGTTGTGATAAACGAGCGAGCAAAGCGAGCGAGGGTGCTTATAGTTTGCGGGTGTAATTGATTGAATTGATTTACACTCGAGTTGAACACTCTACTTTTCATCACAAATGCGAGGAAATATAGAAAAACCGTTATAAATGTATACATACGCGATTTGTAACAGAGCGGAATAAAATGTATCCCGCCAAACCGTCTTTTGTTTTTTTTTTGCTTTGGCACATCTGGCCAGCAGCATTATGCCAGCATGGAGGTTTGGAGGTAAGTTTACACATAATAATCTCGTTGTTTACCAGTTCGTGAATACAAAGGAGCACCATTCGAGTTTTAAATTTACTTACATCCCTGAAGATGCAAATCGAATTTACAACACGGATTTCATGTTAAATGCAACCTACTTTCAGAGCTTAAGTGATATATCCTTGTGTTTATATTAAATATGCCAGATGCGAAATCTCAATAAGTTACGTGGCATTAGCCATTATTGGTGACCCGGCATCGCACTCTCAACGACATAATGTAATTCCTAATTTTTTAAAGGATGATATCAGTTTTTACAAGCTTTTATTTAGTTTCACCTGTCCCGCTGTCTCTCTGTCTGCTTAAAATCAAATCTACCTAATTGAATTAATTAATTGTTACATAAAATTGCTGACTAAAACTAAATGTCGTATAACGTAAATCGGTTGATTGTGACGCACTATTAAGTATGTACCTAACACCTGTATGACTATCGACAGTCTGACAATAAATGGATTTGGATTTCAATAATCGTTAATAACCGACATATTTTTTTTGTATGTTTGATTGAATTTTGCAGCGCATTGGTTTTTTACCGTAATGCTGTAATTATTATTGATTAATAAATAAATAATAATCATTATTGTGTAAAGTTGTATGGGCGTTTTCAAAAGAAAGTGTACCCTCTCTTTTATTTTAAATTTTGGAAAAATATGGTTTTTCCGCAATTCTTCGGGCTATGTCGGTAACCTTAGTTATTGAAGTGGCAGTGGGCGGGGCACATTGCTCGCAGGACTGATGGCCGATGGGGTCAGAAGGTTCTCAAATGGGGTCCACGTACCGGGAGACGAGCTGTCGGTAGGCCTCCAACAAGATGGAGCGACGACCTGGTTAAGATCGCGGGATCGCGGTGGATGCGGAAAGCACAAGACCGGTCTGAGTGGAGAGCCTTGGGGAGGCCTATGTCCAGCAGTGGACGTCTTTCGGCTGACATGATGATGATGATGGTTTTTCCTACTCAGAATCAAGAGGACAATCGATTCCGATAGTTTAAAAAATTGTCCCCAAAAAAATGCAGGCTTTGCGACGTTTTTTTCATACACTCAGTATGGACGTGACAAAACTTGACTCATAAAATTTTGTATTAAAAAATGGGGTAATTTTATAAACGATCGGAATCGATTGTGCTCTTGACTCTGAATAGAAAAAACATTTTTTTTAATTTTAAAAATTTAAAAGGGTAGGTACACTTTTTTTTAAATGCCCATATTTTGTTGTATGTCATTTTAAAGTTCAATAAGTATCTCAAAAACCTGCCAAGTGCGAGTCGGGCTCGCGCACAAAGAGTTCCGTACCATCTATACAACATTCATATTAATCGGGGTCGGGGGTTAAAAAAACTCAGCACGTGCTTTCGGTAGCCAGACGAGTTTATACGACAAAACAAAGTCAAGGACCTTCACTCCGTTTTAAGTATTCCTCGCACAAAGTGTTTCCTCTTATCATTCGTAATTACAGCTGTGGAACACTTCCTGCGCAGATCTTTCCTGAATTTTATAATCTGGCATTATTTACGGCAAGGTGAATGGGTATTTAGTATTCAGTGGAGCTTTTTTCACCATATTGTCTCTTCACTATACAGGGTGGAAAAAATCTATGGGCCCTGGAGGGCAACCACCTTAAATCCTTTAGTTAGCTAATCAAACTGAAAGGAAACACTCCTTTATTTCTAAAATGAAACAAAACTGCATTCAAAGATCTTCTAAACTTCGCTTGTCTCACCCGGGAATCGAACCAACTAAAAAATAAACAGTTTTATTATACGAATTTGGTGTTTGAAATAAAAAAAGCTATAACTAATACTAATTTTATTTTATCATCAATATGAAGAACATGCAAACATAAAAAAAAATTCTCAGACGGCTATTAAAAAGAGAAAGAGTTTTAATATTTTAACTGATCAGTTGTTCGAAATGACTCCCTCCTTCTGGATAGAGAAATTTAGCCTTCGTGAAATTAATTTCGTGTAGCACTCTGCAAGTCAAAGTCAAAGTCAATATCTTTATTCAATTTAGCTATAACAAGCACTTATGAATGTCAAAAAAATCTACCACCGGTTCGAAGTGTTGTGGTCTATGCTCCTAATAACATTTTCTACCGCATCCCTTAGTTCCTGTTCAGTACTATAACACGTTTTGTTAATATCATTTCATGGTATCTCGTACAACAGATGAGTGTAAGGAAGGCCATGTGTTTTATTAGACAAATTTTATCCTGAACAATAATCTTATCGATTCGTATAATAAAATAACAAATGTTAATTTTTTATTTTTAGTTTGTTCAATTCCCGGTTAAGACAAGCGACGTTTAGAAGAATTTTGAATGCAGTTCTGTTTAATTTTAAAAATAAAGGAAGGTTTCCTTTCAGTACAATTAGCTAACTAAAGGATTTAAGGTAGTTGCCCTCCAATGGCCCATACATTTTTTCCATCCTGTACATGTACCTAAAGATACAGTCCAGTGTCTAACTCATTGCAGCTATTTAATTTTGTATTTTTTTTTATTCTACTGGATGGCAAACGAGCAAGTGGATCTCCTGATGATAAGAGATCACCACCGCCCATAGACACCTGCAACACCAGGCTGCAATTGTACTCAAAAGCAAGATTATCTAGAACGAAGTATCTGAATATCGAAAATTGAAATATCGATAGTTAAAATATCATTTTTTCAGAAAGTCATTTTTTCATAATATATAATTACAAATAAAATACTTAAAAACATATACATTAAAGAAAAAAAAAATAAAAAAATAGTAATAATAAAAATACAGGGATGTATGGGGTCTCTTAGTTACAATACTAAACACTAACTATATCTAAACTACTTATATCTACGTTCAGTGGAAGTGTAGAATGCTTCCACCGTCATAAGTTTTGAAATAAAATACATAATCTATTAATAAATAAATAACAAACAACACAAAAATAAATGTTCTCATTTATAAAATTCAAAGTCAAAGTCAAAATATCTTTATTCAATTTAGGCAATAACAAGCACTTATGAATGTCAAAAAAAGTCTACCACCGGTTCGGAAAAACCTCTGTTGAGAATTAGTAGGATCGGCTTGCCTGTGTTGTCTGTATCGATAATACGTCTGTGCTGGGGAGTCTAGAGGCATAGAATCGGTGGCACGTTGGCCCAAATTCATGTAAGCTGCGTGCGAAATAAACTTGAAATGTAAATTATGATATGACATTAAAAATGAAATGAAAACTTATTCTTAAGTAGATACGATAGATACCTACTACATCCTAGTTTGTGAGTGTGTCGTGCGTGTCTGTGTTCATCACTCCTTCACGTTAATCATAATAAATCTATAAAATAATATAAATAATTCCGATCCGCATTAGCGATCCCTTCAAATAGCGAACCTACTGTGTTAAAAACCTACTACTGCTACTGTGTTTAAGGCAGTCGGGTTTTTTGTTTTGTTTTTTTTTTAATTTATACTTTTTGTAGACGCCAACCCTAGCGCTCTGTCCAGCCGTAGGTATAAATTTCAAGAATACGGCGTAGTCAATCTATACTGCCTTGTTACTTGTACTGTGGTTTATGGCTACGGCGTGCATTGAGTAGGCAGCAGGGTAAGCAGCGTAAATGCTGGTGGCGCTCTGCTTCGGCGCTAACTACCAACTGGCTACCCTGGAATGGACCCAACGCACCTATGCATCTACCAATGCATCTATGTGGCAGGCCTATGTCCTACAGTGGACGTCCTATGGCTGATATGATGATAATGGCTTCAGAAAGTCTAATAATACGAGTAACTGTGATATTTTTATAATATCTTTTTTAATCAAATCCAAATCCAGGTCAATCCCAGCTTGCAAGATCAATTTTGTTAAAGGATTATTATCTAGTAATTGGTTTCGGAAAATATCATGTTTGCCTTACGAAAGCATTACGGTATTAATAAATTGGAAGCAGTGTGTCATCGTTGGAACCCTTTTATCTTAGTCCAGTAACAGGATTCGTTTTAGAATAAATATTTGCTAAATAATTGCTTTTCGCAAGCAAGCCAATTAGTGAGTTGGAAAAACACACGCATATTAAAAATCTGACCCTGTTTCGTACTGCCTATGTACTACCTAAGTACATATTATTATCTCACAAAGTCAAAGGCAAAACATCTTTATTCAATTTAGGCAGGATACACAGGATGTAAACGTTAAAAGTAGCCAGGCAATTATTCCGTTAATATAACAGATATTAGAAAAGTTAAACAATATCAATATTCGGGACTAATGTAGATACAATCATATTAATGTTATAAATACAGACAATCATATAATTTACAATATTAGGACTATAATAGATACAATCAATCATAGTATAGATACACACAATCGCAATTCAAAATATTGTGTTATAAATAATCGATCGATTAGTAATCGATTTACAAACGTGTGACATCCATAAAAACATAAATTTTAATTAACGATAGCTTTAACTATTGAGAACCGTTTTATTGAGAAAATATACTAACAACTACTTTTACTAATGGAGAGTTATTAATTTGCAATGTAATGCAATGCAAACATTTATTTGACGTTTCAGAGAGGCAGCGAATGTTATGTCAGCAGAGCTTACGTAACTGCAAATCGAAGTATGTCACTGCTATTTGACTTCAGCGGAACAACTAACGAAGTTCGTGCAATCGCCAAGCTTTGTTAATACACTTGCCGAATATTTGTATTTTTTTTTTTACTAGAAATACTACTTAGAAATATATGACTACTCGCCATGTTGCGGAATTTCATTGGAACTAATTTCTTACCACTGGCAATAATTTTAATGATTGTCAGTGTCACTGTGGCGGTTTCTTTGGACAATAACAAAATGCCCAAACCGATTCGTAGTCAACAACAAATCATTGTAAATAATGTTTATAATAAACTACTGAAAAAAAAACGCTTGGGGAATTAAACTATTTCACTACAAAATCTTTCCAGTTTAACATCAGAGCTAACAGGTAAACGTTGTAGACAAGTCAAGATGTCATTGTTCCGACTATACTGAACTATTGCCATATAAATAAGAACAATAGCGCCCTCTTGACAATAGTCATATATTTTTGGTTTACCTTTACGTTTATTAGTGCTTATGCTTTCAGCACTTAAAATATTATGTTATTATGGAAGTCACACGTTGAATAAGTCTAGTACAGACAGGCTACTCGATCAATTACCATAAAGATCCAATCGCCGCACGTGACAAAGTGGCAGGAAAAGTATTAATTCGCAAGAAGCGGGTCGTACTCGTATAGTTTATGGCGCGGAGAGAACCAGTCAGGAATGTGGCCGAGGGGCACTGCCCCAGTGACGCTCCTGGCCGTGACTCGTTTGACCCTCTTTTGTGTTACATCCTGATGATGAGCTGATTCGTTGCCGTTTTTGTAATGTTCGGCGAATTGTTCTTTAACCCCCGGCGCAAAAGGAGGGGTGTTAATGCCAATATCTGTCTGTCTTTCCGTAGTATCGTAACTCTCAAACGGATGGACCGATTGCGATGCGGTTTTTTTAAAACTGGGTTTTTTTGCGATGGATTGGTGCAAACCGGTTCAGGTTAAGTGCTCTTAACCTATTACAGCAATTTTACAAGCTTTTATTTAGTTTCACCTATCCCGTTGTCTGTCTGTCTGTCTGCAGTCAAATCTTGCAAGTTAAATTTGAGGAACTTCCAGTAGTCAGATTGACTTGAAATTTGGAATACTTATGTAAATCGCGTGACAATACAATAATCTAGTAGTGACAGTGCTGCGGCGTCAGGCCAGCCTATATTACATGCAGGCCAAATTGACTTTTCAACGGTTAATACACTCGAGAGCAAAAGTTTCGGGTCACTAACATTTACTTCAATATCTGGAAAACGAATAAAGCTATCGTATTGAAATAAATTGAACCTTATAGACAATTTAATGTTACTAAAATAAAATGCATAACATTTATTACTGATCATTTGTTATTTTGTTTAAAACGACAAATTAAAAATGGCGTCAATTTGCTTGCAAAACCAAAACTGAAAACATTTAAGATTTTATATTTACAAGTAGTTTTAACGCAGTTTAGTACTTGGTATTACCCCACGTGCTGTCTGCACTGCTGCTATGCGATTCGGCATGCTGTACACCAAGTTTCTGAAACACTGTTGGGAATGTTCTCCCATTCCTCTACCAAAGCATGTTTCAAGTCACGAAGCGTAATTGAAGGAGGATCTCGCTGTCTCACACGTCGTCCGAGCTCGTCCCAGGCGTGCTCGATCGGGTTAAGGTCGGGGCTACGTGCTGGCCACTCCATGGGACGAATATTCACCTCATCGAGGTAGGTTTCCACTACACGAGCAGTGTGGGGATGGGCGTTATCGTGCATAAAGATAGCATTTTCACCGAGTCTTGCCATAAATGGACCGACGTGCTCGTTAAGGATTTCATCCACGTATCTTACGCCATTAAGAGTACCGTTTTCGATCAGTACTAGCTCTGTTCGGCTTTCCGCAGAAATTCCAGCCCAGACGAGAACCGAACCACCACCTTACGCCACCTTTTCTTCAATACAGGCTTGCATTAATCTTTCTCCTGGTCTTCTGCATACCTTTGACCTTCCGTCGTTTTTATACAGCATAAATTTTGATTCGTCCGAGAATATGACATTTGACCAATTTTCAATCGCCCAATCTGAATGTTCGCGTGCATAAATTTGTCTTGCTATACGATGGTGCCGCTCGAGTTCCGGACCATTTGCGGGTCTAAATGGTTTCAAATTACCTTCAGCAAGTCGCCGTCTTACAGTCCAAGCACTAGGGTTGCTTCCACCAAGCCCTAAAAAATGTTGAGTCAGTGCTGTTCCCGTAAGAAATCGATTTCGCAGCATAGTGTTAACTGGATATCGATCTTCCCGTTCCGTTGTACACCTGGGTCTGCCTGTTATTGGTCTGCGTAGGTTCAAATCAGTTTCTAGAAACCGCTGGCGAACACGCTGGACTGTAGACAACGATACACCGACTATTCTTGCAGTTTCTCGCTGACTTATCCCAATTTCCAGCAGCGTGAGGATTCTCGTACTCATAATTACTACTTTGATAATGACTATTGGATACTTGGGGCACTTCTTATAAACACATTTTATGACAGAACAAAAACAAAAGCAAAGACAGTTGCGAAAATTAGAAGTTCTAATTTGAGAAAAAAGCGATCATTTTGTTTATAACTTTTTTAATGGCATTACTTCACGTCAACCAATATTTTTTTATACGTGTAATGAAGGATTATTAAATTGTCTATAAGGTTCAATTTATTTCAATACGATAGCTTTATTCGTTTTCAAGATATTGAAGTAAATGTTAGTGACCCGAAACTTTTGCTCTAGAGTGTATTTATATATGTATATCTTTCATAACGATTCCCCAAGACAGTAAATATCTCGAAAGATAAATCATGCCATAAGCAGTTAAAAAAAATCTTTCAGTGGTAAGTATTGAGTGCGGTGCGCATTTCTTACTGCAGTCAATATTTGTTGACGAGTAGCTTAGTAACGAAACTGTGACCGACAAACCTTTGTTGCCGCAGTCTTATACATAGCCCAAATCTACGCAAGCGCGTATTGCCATCTTTATCATCTTGGTAGTAACAATAAACAAGGGGAACTACATTTAGTGGAGACATAGTAACAGCGTGGTTCTAGCGTTAGGTGCGTGCTAAGTAGATACTTACTCAATTTTTATATTGGCTACTAGGTCACTGTGAACTGTTGGCACTAATGAAAGAAGACTTTAAGAATGTACTGCAAGCGTCTGTACAGAAGCAATGGGACGAAGTGCGGCTTGCTATGTCGGCTTCACTTATTTCGACGCTTTGGATGAGGTATTATCAAACAATTTCTTCTTTTAGGGCTGTTTCACCATTCATTGATTAGCGTTAACCGACAGTTAAATGTGATGCCGTCTCCGTCTATTCGAACAAAACAAATAGAGACGGCATCACACCTAACCGCTACTTAACACTAATCAATGGAGGTGAAACAGCCCCTTATTATAAATTTATTTTAAGAACTAGGTACCTAAGAGTAACCACTTAAAACTCATGGATAATGATTTTGCAACTTTTTTAAAATGCTGACCCACCATTTAACTGTTTTACACGATTTAATTATTTTAGAGAGTTTAGGTATTGAATCAGAGTACCTACCTAATCAGACGTATTTGCGGACGTCCGCCATATGAAATGAAATGAAAATGAAATGATATATTTATTCCAGACGTTAGTCCATCAAAACGTCTATCTTAAGGTCGCCGGTGAGCAAAGTAATTGTTTATAGTTTACTAGCTGTTGCCCGCGACTCCGTTTGCGTAGAATTCGGGTTAAAATCGCTACCCCGCGGCTACTACTTATCCCGGGAAAAAAAGTAGCCTATGTCCTTCCTCGGCACTCCCAACCATCTCTATACCTACCGAAATTCGCCCAAAGACAGACAGACAGAGTTACTTTGACATTTATAATATTAATAGGGATTTCAGATCGGATCTATACCTATAATAATATTATTATGTAATTGTAACAGGTGGCCAGGCGCGAAGGTTGCATAGTAGCTAAGATGAAGTTTACGAGCCAAATGAGACGCTTTTAGGGGATGGTGTGGAAATAGCGAACTTCGTCTACTTCATACTGTCCGGCCGCTGCCAGATGATAGAATCATTGCAAGTGATCGTAACTACGCGACTGGGAAAGAATTACTACGCGCTGCATGATCCCTATGTATGTATGTATTATTACAAACCACTTGACATTAAGGTACTTTTAAGGTTTTCCTTATATTTATTATTAACTGTTGCCCGCGGTGTACTGCCGTTTTCTTTTGGCTAATATTATATTCCAAAGAAAATGTTTGTTCAAAATGACACTTCGCACACGAACCAACCACAGAAACCAACTGCTACCAGAAGTAGGTTAGGTTAGGTTAGAACTAGGGCATGCGGTACCGGTACCATTTCCAGAACCGGGACTGAGATTTTCGGTACTGGGGCAGAACCGGGAATTCCGGGATTTCGGTACTTTTCGGTACTGAGTAAATGAATTGTATTTTTTTTGTTAATTTGATAAATGAAACACCTGTAAAGTGATAATTTGGTAATTTAACCCAAAACAATTAACAAAGTGCAAAATTTAATCAACAAAAGTCAAAACACAGGTATGGAAAAGATCCTATATGCCTGTTTACCTATAACGTTCGCTCAAATGTCTCCGCATTGCCGCTGTGCGCACTGTGCGGGCTGGTTTTTTCCCTCTGTGACTCGGCTGAGGTGGTCCTACGGCGGTTCTCTATAGCGCAGGTTGCACTTCTGGGTGAGTTTAACGCCTACCGCCAGGTGTGGTTATTCCCGTTCCACCATGCTGTAAGAAAAGCTCATGCTTTTGCTCTGGCTTTGAATTTCTCACACCTGTGCCAATTTAGTCGGTTTCAAAAACTCAGTCGTGTTTATTTTCCGTCCGTGTGTGCCTCTTTCTATTTCCCACCACCTTTCAGCTACACTTGTTTTAAGGGCGAATATTCGAGCGTTTTGACCGCTCGGTCAAACGCCATTAGCATCCCACGTTTATAAGCACAACAGAAAGAAAATTGCGTCAATTTTAATCACGCGAAATTTAGCATCGGTATTGTCTTTAATTTTCATAAAAATTTAACCCTACGCATAACCCTTTTTAATAACACCTGCCAGAAACTAACGACAAAAAAAAACGCTGAATATTCGCACTTTTCTTCCAAACTAAACTTTGGGGGTCACATCGAGGCCTTGGTGAAAACCGCTGCGAAAAAGCTTGGCATCCTTTCCAAATTAGGCGATACTTTATTGCGGACCAGCTCCTTCACCCTTACAGAGCCCGAGTCCGGTATTGCATGGAGTACCTATTGCTGTCACCTTTAGGACGGCTCTGCCCAGTACTAGTTGCTGCTTTGGATTCGGTGGAACGGCGAGCGATGAAGAAACTCATTAGCGGCGATTTTGTGGTAAATTTTTGCTAACAGAGTTCGCCACCGCAGAGGGTAGCTCGTGCTCGGTGCTACACAATCTTATTCCATCAGTTCCTTCCATTCACAGGTCGACCAGAAGTAGGCGGAATCTTCACCTTTATGTTGTCAGCATCCTTAAACTTCACACAAAGCGTTTTCGCTCGTCCTTCATTATCCGGCCGGATATTTAAGGAGTGGAAAGCCTTGCCAGCTTCTGTGTTTTCTGATCGCTACAATGAGGCTGTCTTAAAATCTAGGGTGAATGGACATTTATTTGGCAAGCATGCTCCACCTCAGTCAACATCTTTGCTTACCATCAGGCGTGATTGTGGTCAAATGCAAGCATATTACTGTATATAAAAATATGACAAAATAGAACAAAAAGATACGTAACACATCACAATTCACTAACATATAACTAGTTGTTATTTAGATGGTAGTGTAAATTAACATTACATAGATAAAAACACAAACAAGCTCATCACTATCATTATCAATCGTTTAGACATACAGACTACAGGATAGTACCAATACTAAATCCTAACAGCTATATTTTGACTACCTGAGGCCATATTGTCTAACGCGCTGACATTAGCGGTTGCAATTACCATCTCCTTCTACCCTTCATCCTACACGAAGTGACAGAAAGAAATGTAAAAAACGATTGTGATACCAAGTGCGTTAAGCAATAAGACCTCAGTACCCCTAGTGTAAGTTTTCGGTTACAAAATACGTGTCGATCACGTTCGCGTAAAAATCTCAATTTGTATGGAAACACGAACATCGCAAACGTTCCACTAGAGGCGCTGTTCGTGTTTCCATACAAATTGAGATTTATCGCGAACGCGATCGAGACGTATTTGTAGCCGAAAACTACACTAGGGGCACACTGGTTCACCATTCGTCGTCGTCGCCGTCGTCAGGTCGGGCAGCAGGCGGACCGAGCATGCCGATTGCACCCGAATAAAACCGAGCGTGTGTGAATCGCTTAAGTGACAGCATTACAAGCCCACGCGTAATTTTTGAATTTTCAAAACGTCAATTAATTTAGTTACAAACTCAGTACCGAAGGAACCGAAGAACCGGGATTTTTTTCTCCCAGAACCGGTACCAGTGTATTCGAAAATTCCCGGATTTCCCGTACTTTCAGTACCGGGAATTCCCGGGAGCATGCCCTAGTAGAACTGCGTCCCCCACAGAAACGAACTGCTACCAGAAAAGTTGGTTAAATTATGCCATAAAATATTTTGGGAAGAGTGCTTTATTAAAGCAAATGATTTTTTGACAAATGATAATTTGAGTAAAATATTTTGGGATTGTGATAATTTGGGAAAAGTTTTTAGCCCTTAGTAATCCGTTATCCGCGACTGCGCTTGCGAATGCGAAGAATTCAATGATCGCGCCCGCGGAAACTGTCCAATTTACCGGAAACTATCTATATATGTCCTTCTCAAGGTCTCAAATCATCTCCTTATCAAATTTTATTACGATCATTGGAGCAGGGACCTACTTCAAGTGTGAAAGCATAACAAAAAAACAAAGTTTATTTTAGATCCTTCGGGAACTGTACCATTTTTCGGGATAGAAGTTGCTTCGTAACATAAATAACTATTACCCGTGTCTACTGTAGGTAGGTAAGGTTAAATAGATAATATAATGTTAGAAAGGATTTTCAGATACCAGAAGAAGAAAGTGAACAAGATTTCGACAAGAAATGGTTTGGAGCTTACCAAAATTTAAACATGAGCAGTCAATCGCTAAGAGAGAGGCAAGAAAGCACAGTGAAAGGTAGTAGGGCTGCAAGCAAAGTAGAGGGAATAAAAGTAGGTAGTGGTTCAAGCACTGCTAATCATTTGGAAGAACTAGAAGACCAACTAAACAATCTGGAGGGTTCTGACGAAAAAAGACATAGCGCCACCAGTGCTATTAAACTCCAAGTGCTATGAAACAACGTCCGTCGGAGAGGCACGAAAGCGTACGAATGGAACCGACAAGTGAGGGTGCTGAGGGGAATAGAGAGAGTGCTGATAGCGCTGGGAGTAAAGACATCTTACTGAAAAAACATTCATCTACTCGTACAAGACCTTCAGTGAGGTAAGATTTATGCTTCGAACTTTAGTCATATTATGTAGGTAACCATTAAACAGTTATGACTCAAAAGAATCCATAACAATCGAATTGGATTAAATAAGTATTATGTTATGTTAATGGGAAGTGCACCTGCTCAGTCTGCTTGGTCCGCACATGATCCTCAACAAAGTTTTGCAAAGGTTTTCGCTGTCGTGGGTGGGGTGACGCAACCTTCTTTGATGTTTCTAGGGTTTCGTACCCGACCTTATGGAATTCTATTAATGTCGTTATACTGTCTGTCTGTGTGTTTGTCAATCTGCCCGTCACGCAGGTCTGCTGTATGTATCTTAAGAAGTATCATACCTAAGAATGTAGATGGGTCGATCAACTTTTTGTTGTCACTCGTTGCAAACATGCATGCATTTTTGTTGTAGTTTTAAGCCCCTTCTAATTGGTCATCTAATAAGCATATTAATATACTCGTAATGTGACACAACATTTCTTCTGTTAAACTGTACTACAGTCGAGTTCATAAACTTGTGAGCAAAAATTTGATCAAAAATATCTGAACACGCTTCTACGCCGTTAACAATAGAGTCCCGTTTAGATATTTTTGATCAAAATTATGCTCACAAGTTTACTTTTGTCTCCTAGCTGACGTAACAGAATAACAACAAAAAATACAACTATTTCTTCCACCCAAATAGTCAGCTAAAATTAGTAAATAATGTGTATTTATTTCCATTGCCGCTAAAACAACAAATAATAAAAAATGAAAGGAAAACCAACCGACTAATATAAAATGACCCCAACTGGACGTTTTGCATAGAAGCAGGGCTCGACTAACACGGAATTGTTATAGATACGCCCGTTTATAGTGTATGTTACGTACCCACAATTTTTTTAAGGAACCCTTGGCCGGTTTTTTCATCAGCTTTTGTTTTTGCAGACTAAGTGTAATCCCAGAAGTGGGAGCGCCTCCGCCTCCACCGAGCAATTTGAAAACTTATTTCATGCAGGTTTGAGAAACATTAATTCTAAGATTAGAAGAGTTATAGGAAATAGTTGAGTTGAGAGCTAGGGGCAATATCGCAATCCGTATGAGTTTGTCAATGGTAATCAAAAATATCGACACATGAACTCTAATTTCTCAATAATAGAGTGCATGTTCCGATATTTTTGCCAACCTTCGCCGCTCGGAAATATCTGATGGCGACTGTACTAGGGGGAAAGGCACATTAAGTATCTAGTACCTAGCTAGATGACGACTTCCGCGTGGCGGCCAGCCAGGCCAGCGTTGAGAACAATAAAATACAATACAATACAAATACTCTTTATTGTACACCAGAAATAGTAAGCGATACAGAAAACAGATACACAGAGATTTTTTTTTATTGTTATCTACTTACATTTATGTTATAAGCAATATTATTACTAGGTAGCTAGTTTTGCTTCAATCATTTTCAATATTTGTATTACATGTAAATTCTTTATTGCACATAAGAAATGAAAAAAAAAACCGACTACAAAAATATTGAAATTATTTTCCACCAGTTTGAAGTCGGTGCCAGTAGGAGTGGACCTATAGTCGTCTACTTTACTTGTAGGTAAGGTACTATAATATTGGGCGTCTATCAATCATGCTGGCTCGTGCTGAAGCACTGACTACAAACTGGTTCTTCCATATATTCTATATGTATGTACTTATGCTTACCTACATACCAAATCTCATCCAAATCCGTCCAGCAGTTTTAGCGTGAATATTGGTAGGATTGTGTTTGATCTTAATAATTATCTTTATCAGGTGGTTCAACTAAACCCTGGTTCCAGTTTTGGATTTGGCGAGAACATGCGTGATCGTCGAATCATCGCTCTCACGCCCGTCAACTGCATGCTGCTACCGAAGATATGGCTGCTGCAACGAAACACAGCTAATATTTGGTCACGCATACAGCACTACCTTGAGAAAAAGGTCAGGAAACTTCATTCAGAATTATGATTATCATCAAGATAAGATAAAAATTGTGGGTAGGTTAAAAAACTTAAATTAATTAGATCAGTTCGTTAGTACCACACGAGTATTATTGTATTGTCATCAGAACTACGCAAAATTGGCAACCTTCGTATCAATACAACAATAAAATGTGTGGGTGGAAATCAAGTTGAAAGATTCCGTTACATACAAACCTACTCGTAAATACATAGTGAATAGTACAGGTGAAGCTAATATAAGCGCGTTAATAAAAACACAATTCAACCGGATAGCTACCTAACTAGCCATTTTTTATCTTCCTGTGGAAGCGAAGTCGCGGGATAAGCCAGTCACTCTATAAGAGCAACTATTGCAAGTGTCACAGGGATAGGTATCGTAAAATGACTCTTTCATTAGGTAAGTACATTTGATTCCTGACCCACTGTAGAACGTTCGAACTAAAGTTATACAATTAATTCCTTTGTTGGTTTGTTTGTTC